>NC_049214.1:23099558-23229558 GCF_013347855.1 Anguilla anguilla | reverse complement strand
GCTTTTAGCCAGAGAGCTTCGCAGCTCCCCGCAAAAACCGCCACGTCTGTCCCCGGGGGAAGAGCGTTCACAGCTAAATTAGGCGGCTGAAAAACAATAGCAACAATAACAAACGATCCCTGGGAACCATTTTCGCGGGGAGGAGCAAATTGCACATCAGTTATCCGTAGTACTGAAACTAATGGCAGATAAAAGTGCATAAAATTTGTCAGAGAGACAAATTTTCAAACTCAAGACACCATGAAGACACATTTACCGTTTGAAAACGGTAAAGGGTGTGAATACTTTGGGCCTCTGGGTCGAGCTGTAACAAGGCCAGCTATCGCCCCCACTCCCAGGTGTGTGAAGAACTCCCCCAGAAGCTGTGCCTGTTCCAAAGACACACAGTATCTTTGTTTTTACTGGCGTTATCGTGTTCAGAAGGACAGTTAATTTTCACCCTGATTAAGTGCTCACTTTTTGTATGCATACGCTGATTCTTAACATTACCAATTGCACAATACAGTTTCACTCTCACAGATATTACATTTCACTGGATAATGAAGAGTCCTTAAGTTACCTTTGTGACGGATTTTGGAATGTCCGGTGGAAAGACCATTCAGTTGTAGTACAGTGGTACAACACTGGTGATTATTATTAAGGGGACTGTGGTGTTAGATTCCCACAAAATGTCTTTCTAAGTCCCAGCAATTCGTTTTTAGGGGACATGAATCTGTGGTCTTAATTTCAAGAAAAACCAACTACTCTACTATGCTGGAACCTACACTACAGGAGTAGAAAAATAAAATAAATATTATAATATTTTATAAATAAAATTATATTTTCAATGTAGCATGTTTTTGTCACCCTAGACACTTGTATTATGTCTAAAAAATTTTAATGCTTAAACGATTTTCTGCCGGGTCTCAGGAAGATATATTCTTGTCGGGCAACGCTCAGAATCCGAAATATGCAAGCAAATAAGCTCTAGTCGCAGAATTGAATCTCATACAGTATAGTGATAAACATAGTCAACATTCAATACAGTGGATACTCCCACACTGCAGGTGGCGGTACAGTTAAAAATGGGCGTGTGTCAAAACAGAAGGCAAGCCAAGGACGCGTCATTGGTTAGCGACGGCTTTGTTCCGTACACGGCAGCAACAGCAGTTAATAACAAACTCCATAAAAATATTTTTAGATATTTTTTAAAGAGCTGGATACAGCATCCAATCACATAATAACCTGCGTGGTAGTCAGGTATCGTTATGTCTAAGTCGAAGAATCTAAAGACATTTCTAGAATCGTCTCTAAATGAGATATTTAAGGCGACCGTTAATGACATATTGGAGTCGGTAGAGGAGACCTTGGTTGAGTATCAGGGCAGAATACAACGAATTGAGACGGAAAACGAGGATCTGAAGCGGAGGTTGCAAGAAAGAGACGGAGAACAGGATGCGGTGGAACTGAGTGAGTAAAACAGAAAAGATTACTAATACTACCGAGCAAGCCGGTGAGATGTTCCTTCCGTTATTGCGCACAGCGAGAACTGAAGCTGATCAAATAACGATCAAGCACCAAAAAACAGTTTTAAGAGCAAGCAAGCTAACTCCAAAAAAGCTAATAAATGCATTATTGAGATCTAACGTTAGTCTACCTGGTCATGAAGTTGGTTATCATTCGCTTCTCGTGTTAAAACACCAGGCTGTTTTAACATGGACAGTTAGAAAGACATGCGGTTAGTATGTGTCAGAACTGTCCCGTGCCGATTTGACGCACAAAATTCTGAGTTATTTCATTGGTTGTAATGAATAAGAATTCAGTCATGTCACTGATCAAGGAAGAATACCTTTCTGACTATTGTGATCTCACTTCCTCTAGAGTAATGTTATTTAACTTGTTATTGACTACTTTCACTTAAACAAACTTGCTAACCATTCGTTTTTTTTGTTGTTTTTTTTACTTTAACCTGTGAATTTAACGTATTATTCAATAATTCTGTATATTTATGTAGTCTTTAATATGCATGTAGACTGTGTCCCAGTGTTGGCCTTTTGTAGAAAAGTCTATTCAGAAACAAGTTAGATTTAAAATTATTTCAGAAACGTCAAGCTGTTGAATTATTGCAATTTTAGGAATAATTGATCAATCCTATTCAGTCGGTTCAAATGCCTGGTTTAAAGCAGCCTTCTTTTTCCTTACCAGAAGCTGAATTAAAGTCCAGCGCCCTCCACGTGCCTGAATCTCCAAGAGCGGATTTCCCTCACGAGTCCAGCACCAAACCTGCTGCCGTGTCGATTCAGAAACAGGTGATCCAGTCCACCCTAAACGATGGCAAACTGGGCCCGGTGGAGCGGCGCAGGTACAAGCCGAGGTCGCGCGATGGCGTTCTCTACAAGGCGGAGCCGCAGTCTGGCCGCAGTCCTCACGCGCAGCGCCTTCCTCGGTCGGAATGCGCGAAGAAAGCCGCGGGAGCGACCGCGTCGGTGCTCAAGTACGAATACGTGAAGAACGAGCTCGATTTGGAGAACAGCTGCGCGATGGACCTCTCCAGGGCGCAGTCCCCGCTTAACCTGGCCACCAGGCCAATCAAAACGGAGAGCGGAGAGCCAGACTGCGCCGGCACGGAACACTTCGCCGACCTGCTGCACTCGCCGCACCGCACGGACCCAGACGCGCCGGACAGCGACTGCGACGTCAGGGTGACGATCGTGTCGGACAGTCACATGACTGCGGAAGACGACGTCGAAGGTTTGGGACAGTCCGAACCGGAGGAGCACGAGGGAAGACAGAGCGAGGCCGAGTGCGATGCCATAAGTCCGGGGTTCTGTGAACCCGAGTTCGTTCCCAAGGACCTCTTCCTCCAGGGCTATCCCGGGATGGGTCCTGCCGGGGACGAAGACGGGCCCGGGAGCTCATCCGCCGACGGCAGGCGGCCGGGCGGTCTCCCCTACGCCACGGACGCCTCCGACCCCGCCCCGAACCTGGACCCGTCGGAGTTCGGCAGGACGCCCGAGGGCCTGTACCACTGCAGCCTGTGCGAGAAGACCTTCACCCGCCTGGGCTCGCTCAACATCCACCTGCGGAGCCACAGCGGGGAGAAGGCGCACTGCTGCGGCCACTGCGGCAAGCGCTTCGGCCGCGCCGACCTGCTCAAGTCGCACAAGCGCACGCACACGGGCGAGCGGCCCTACAGCTGCAACCTGTGCGGCAAGAGCTACGGCCACACGGGCCAGCTGCGCATCCACAAGCGCGTGCACACGGGCGAGCGGCCCTACAGCTGCCCGCACTGCAGCAAGCGCTTCAGCGAGCACAACCAGCTCAAGGTGCACCTGCGCACGCACACGGGCGAGCGCCCGTACAGCTGCGCCGTCTGCGGCAAGACTTTCAGCAACGCCGGCAACCTGCGGATCCACCAGCGGATCCACACGGGGGAGAAGCCCTACTGCTGCGGCCAGTGCGGCAAGCGGTTCAACGGGATGGGGGACCTGAAGACGCACTACCGGGTGCACACGGGCGAGAGGCCCTACCACTGCGACCTGTGCGAGAAGACCTTCAGCCAGGCGGGGCACCTGACCATCCACAAGCGGATGCACACGGGCGAGAAGCCCTACAGCTGCGCCGAGTGCGGCAAGAAGTTCAGCGTGGCCAGCAGCCTGAAGCTGCACCTGCGCACGCACACGGGCGAGAAGCTCTACGGCTGCTCCTTCTGCGGCAAGAGCTTCAGCCGGGCGGGGCACCTCAAGAGGCACGAGCAGGTGCACACCAAGGAGAAGCTGTACGCCTGCGCCCGGTGCGGGAAGAGCTACAGCGACCAGTCCACGCTCAAGAAGCACCTGAAGGTGCACGCGGGGGACGAGCCCTTCACGCAGAGCGAGGAGAGCACCAGCGGGACGGACGCCCCCGGCGGCGGCCAGCGGCACGCGCAGCCGGAGCAGCTGTAGCGACGGCGGCGCGGCGTCGGCGCGCGTTCCGTAGGGGGGGTTTCCTCAATAAAACGTGTCGAGCTCACACCGAAAGTGGTGCCGGACAGGGTGCAGTCCGAGTTTTGAATCGAGACCCCGTTTCGCTCCTGGTCGTTAGTGGGGAGGATCCCCCAATCGAACGCGGTGCGCGTTCTTCAGGTTTTTCATTCCGTGAACCGAATTTCATTTCCCGAATCGAAATGGAAGAGACTCCCAGCCCCGACGTGGTCCGCTTAACTCAAGAGGCTGACCTCCGTTAATTACGCCACCACTCACACAGCCATCCTGAATGTATTTCTGAACCACTCTGTGAAAGTCAGCAACTTGAACCCTTGAATACTGTACATGTACTGTAGATAGGAGATAGCCTTTAATAATCGTAATACTTGAGATCTGTAGCAGTACTGCAACGTCGTCATGAGATTTTAAGTGTAATTACGTGAATTTTACGACCGTGTCGACCTCGTGCGTAGCGAGGCCCGCTGTCTCAACACCCGACCTTTACTGTTCCACGCTAAATATGCAATGACTTCGCGGTTATGACGTCAGAGGGTCCGTGCAGATTATTCTGCAGCCTCGCGGGGCTCTCTCACCGATTCCCGCGCTCCACGCGTTCTGTTAACGTTCTGTGTAGAGGCCGCACGGTGCGCGAGGGAAGCGGCGCGGTGCTGTGGCGCGGTGCGTTGTCCGGTTCTGTATTTGCGCAGGATACGCTCTTTCCCTCGTCCTAGTGCAAACGAATGTGTCCGGCACGGCTTGCCTGGCCCTGAAAAAAAAAAAAGAAAACCCGGATCGGACTTTCAACCCAGGGGTTGCGGATGAAATGCGAATCGAGATTCAGCCACTTTGCCTCAAACGTATTCAGAAAATATATTTTAGTGAGCCGTTTAACGGGGTAAGAGAAAGTCTTATCGACGGTCCGCCATATTGTTCTGGTTCTGTAAGCGGGGGAGCCGAGACCGACCTGTCCAGTCGGGTGCCGGCAGTGCTGGGCTACGTCGCTTGTTCGTATTCCGCCCGTCGAACGGACGGTTTGGGGGGGTCCGGCATGTCCCCGTGCGTCCCCGCTGGAATAAGAGCGAGAGCACAGCTTCAGTGTCTTCGGTCCAGGTAGCATCTCAGTGTCGTTGAATGGGAGTGGTTTCATAGTCGTTGATTGTGTAGGGTTCCTAGCCCTTTAGCCCTTTATTGTGAACGTGAGAGGATTACAGTGCACATTACCAAAACCAGTGAACCTGAACACAGTGTGCTGAGACTGACGCGTCTCCGCATTATCACACACAACGGAAGGGATCTGCAGCTGTACATAAATGGAACGTGTTCTGTGCTACACTAGAGGTGCACATGTGAATGACTTTGCAAAACTGCAAAATATATTTGTACTCTTAAGCCAAATTAAAATAATATATAAACCTAAACGGGATGATGCTTGATGTGCAAGATGTCGTTGATTTTTTGTTTTTTTAAACCCCCCCCACCCCCCATACAATTTGGATTCCCCAGATCCCTGTTGGTTCACATCCCCCATAAATCTGGGAGGTTCACAGACTTTTGTTTTGTTTCTGACCCGTTACAACTCATAGGCCTACTTATAACTTTTCAGAAATACATTTTTTTTCATATTTCAGAGCTTTGCTGTTAAACTCTTAAGGTGTAAATCGGTAAAGCCTTTTTGAATAGGGAGGACAGTGTCCTGGAGAGACCTTAGAACAGGATCTGAGGAGAGGCCAACTGAGTAAAGAACTGTATGGTGAGCATACATGAAATTGGAGGACTGATCTTTGAGAACGTGTTACATTATTTACGTAAACAGAGAAGAGTGGGACCTAAGATTCAGCCTTGAGGTACACCCTTAGTTTTGTTTTTAGTTTTTTATTTACACACTGCACCCTATTGGAAAGATAGTTTAAGAACCAGACTATAACAGCAATAACAACATTTTTTAGCCTTTTTAGCCTTTCAAACAGGATAGAGTGGTCAACAGGATCAAAGTCTTTTGCAAAGTTAATGAAAACTGTGGCACAACGTTGTTGTCCAGAGCAGATGATATGTCATTGCGGACCTTCAATGTGACAGCGACACAACCATAACCTGTGTGGAAACCAGATTGCATGCAAGATAGCATTCCGTACACTTAAATCCATAAATTGCTTGTTTACAAGCTTCTCTAGAACTTTTGACATACACGGCAAGATGGAACCCGGTTGATAATTCAGCCGGGTCCAGCCAGGGACTAAAAATATTTTTGATCCTAACCTTCTTCAAACAGGCAGGTTTATTGACAATGTCACTATAAAAAATTTTGTAACTGACAAAGCAGTGGGGATCAAGCTGATTCTATAACCATTCCTCTGCGAATAAGTCATGCAAAAAAGCTTGCTAATTAAAGTGCCTTTGAAATTGGTAGCATTTTTCAGAGAAATACTGTAAAGCCAGCCGCCTGCACCACCTGAAAGGATTAGAAATTACATGATCTAAGGTGTAAATCGGAAATGAGAAAATTCCAGATACCTGTTTATCCTGGATGTTGTCTCAAAGCAGGAGAACACAATGAAGCGTTTATCATCCATTTTATTCTCCCATTTCCTTCAGGAAGTTCCACAGATGATAAGATCACATATTTGAAAAAGATATACCGCAGTAACAGGAGAGCGACTGCAGCCTGCCTCTTGAAGGGGAGACCTGACCCGACAGCGTACTAAAAAATATGTATTGCGCATAAAAATATTGTGTAAATGTTTCTGTTCTCATTTTGCATAATCTCATCCTGTGCTTTTCCCCTCTTCCTCAAATTTCTCCCTTCCTTCTGTCCGCTTTGCTCACTCTTTCTGGGTTGTTTTTCTCTTCTTTTTAGTCCTGCTGCTGACAGCACATCAGTGGCCAGCACCACGCTTTCATCCTCTTCATTCCTCTCCCAGCTGCCGCTCCTCCGTCCCTCTCTCCCTCCATCAGCTCCTTCGTCTTCCTCAGCTCCTCCTCCATGCGCTGCCTCTCCAGCGCCGCCGCCTCCACCCTCTTCCCGGCGAGCTCCATCTGCTGGCTGGCCAGCTCCATCTGCCTCCGGGCGGCCTCCCGCTGCTTCTTCAACTTCCTGATCTCGCCCTCCATCCGGCCCATCTCCCAGAACATCGCCTTCTCCGCCCGCTGCCTCTCCCGGTCCATCAGCTCCACCTCCCCCCAGATCTCCAGCTTCAGCCACTCTTTCTCCAGCGGCCCCGCCCCTGGCCCCGCCCCGTCTCTGCTCGCCAGCGTGGCAAACTCCTCCCACATGTTGGCCACCATCCTCTCCTTCTCCTGCAGGGCGTCCCGGACTCTCCTCCGCTGCCTCTCCACCTGCTCGCTCTTCCACAGGATGACCTCCTTCAGGTTCTCCCTCTCCTTCTCCCACACCTTGCTCTCCAGGGTGCGCCTGTCCTCCATGCCCGCCCGGGCCCGGTCCGCGTGCTCCCTCTCCTGCTCCTTCTGCCGCCTCTCCCCCCTCGCCTCCTCCCGCCGCCCCTCCCTCTCTCGCTCCAGGGCGCCCTCCACGTGCGTCCACCTCCCCTCCATCTGCTTCCCCGCCCACCTGGCCTCCCCCCTCAGGCTGCCCGCCACCTTCCCCCACAGCTCCCTGACCCCCGCCAGTGCCTCCTCTAGCTCCTGCGCCTCCCTCGCCGTCTCCGCCCTCTTCTCGCGAAGCCACGCCTCCGTCCTCTCTCTCTCCTTCTCCCACTGCTCCTTCTCCGCTTTCATCGCCGCCTCCATGTTCTTCACCTTCTCCACCTTCTCTTTCTGCCGTGGAAATGAGGGAGGGATTAAACGCACAGGAGAAACTCAGCTTTCTAAAACGCTTTACTTTATGGTATCGAACCCCCTTTCCTTCTGAGCGCTCTTGTTGTCAGTCCTAGGCTGCCACGCTTTAAGTTGTCAGTCCTAGGCTGCCCGTTCACGCAAATGCGAAAATTACAGAACGACTGGTCGAGTACAGGTGCCCGTGCTAGCAGGCTGGTGATGGTGAACGGTTTTTGTGGGCTTCCGACTGGCTCAGTTGGTAGAACAGGCCGCATCCTTATCGCAGACAGGCCCCGTAGATGTCCCAAACGCCAGCCCGCGCTGCACTGTTCGGGTGTCTCGAGGAAAAGTTTATTATAGCGCGCATGCTCGGGCGCAGGCAACAGGGCAGCGGTATCTGAGGCACAACCGCACTCTGATAGACGCACTCAAAGGAAGAGTTTACTTGACAGACATGGGAATAAATCCCTGGTCGCACTATACTTAAAGCAGTGCCACCGATCACCCACAGGTAAAACGCCGGACCCTTTGACAAGACTCGAGCGTCTCGCTACATGGAGCATTCTAAGCGAAGTCACTCCGACAGGTGACCTGTTCACTGGTTACATAGGCTACTGCTGGCCGCTAAAGACCTACAAAAGACCGACCGCCAGTAGAGGGAGAAGGATCATTACTTGTATACCAAATGGAAAAATCGGTTGTGCAATTTGAGAGCATAACGTAACCAATGATTAAAGGACAGATTTAAATATTTTCCCCTGATATTAACAGCAATTTTTGCAAAGCAAGAAACTGTGAAACGTACCCTGAAACGATAATTCTGGCGAAGGCGCTCCATTTCACCAGCTCGTGCAGTCGGCTCTGAGATAGCTACTTCCCGAGTTAGGCCTACTTCCTTGCGGTTGCAAGCTAAATAAGAGCGTCTGGTTAAATTCGTTGTGAGGTAACAATGTGAATTTTGTGACATCATGAGATTAGAATCGTTCGGCTTCCTTTAAAGTACTATGGTGGCTATGAACTAAGTGCAGCATAAATACAAAAAGGAAACTGAAAAACTTGCGGCACTGAAATGCAGGTTTATCATAGGCCAAACAAGCTAGCGGATCTTACTTGCAACCAACATCCGAAAACTACCCGCCCTGAGGCGCAGATGCAACATGTTAAAAAGATGTTCCTGCCCTTGCAATAAGATGATTGAATGATAATGATTAGGCTAAATAAATCTAATTTCACTACACGGTGCGTTGCTAACTATGTTCGGTCGACTAGGCTATACGTTTTGTCTCTAGTTAATTAGCAAATTTTAAAACCCTCCACAACTTTGTTTTTGAGATCAAATAAGTTGTATCAAATGATTTTCGGTTTTATCATCGACTGAACATTATACATTATACCACCATAGTACTTTAAAGGAAGCCGAACGATTCTAATCTCATGATGTCACAAAATTCACATTGTTACCTCACAACGAATTTAACATGACTAGTGCTCTGTTACCACAACTGAGATGAATTGTATCTCGAATTTACGGATCATGCATCGATGTTAGGAGTTCACTATTTAAATCAGGCATGCCAAATGGGCGAGCAAATGGGGGGGAAATGGGATAAACAGATATTTTAAAATAATACGAAGGAAAGGTTGCCTATAGCCTATTGGACATTTGGTGGACGAAAAGTGTGTCCCTTAAAAGCAGCGAAAGAAACAAAAGGAGTCATTTAGAACACACACGAAGGGCTGTGAATTGTTTATTTCCAAAGACAAACAACATTATGTTCATTACTACAGAACTAGATGTATAATGTACGCTGCACTCTAGAACCAATGCAGGACCACAGCAGAAGCTGTTTTGATTCTGAAGGGATCTAGAGCACGGTCCAATTACCAAAACTACAACAAAACCAAAAACTCACCCATATCAGTTGTCGTAGCAATTTATCTTTCTATTATTTACGGTTTATGACGGTTTATTCACCGGCCAATAAAAGCTAGTGAAGCTTGGGCCAAAACCGTCTGGTCTCGACGTGTGTAAAATCTGTGGTAAAATGTAAAAATACATTCAGCGCAGACTTTTCTTCCTTTTGTCTGATCGTAAGCGGTAGTGTACAGGTCTCGATCACCAGCTTGGCAGAAGTTACCACGCACAGGACATTTCGGAGGCTGCGTCGCTGTTGCGTCGCGTGCGCACGGGCGACCAGCCGAACTCGGACTGCGCGTCGTCTCCCTGGTACAGCCGTCCCAAGCGAGCCGAACGTCGCGAGCTCTGCTTGCCTCCCCAGGTGCGAGGCTTCGGGTTCATCTGCAGACAAACAGGGAAAATCACCTGATGCAGGAAAGCTTCACAACGTTACCTTAAAGGTCCAGAAACTGAAATCTGTCATTTTTTTGCTGGTATGTTGTTTTTTGTTGCAATACGTTTTTGCAGCAGAATTGATCCTGAAATATTTTTAAATTATATAGCCTAAAAATGTTTTTTTTTTTTTAAACACAGAAAAGCCTGTTCCAAAATTAGCTTGCCTTCCCCTTGGCTAAATCCCAGGTCATCAGTGGGCGAGATAGCTAAAGTTAACTGGATACAATGTTCGCCAATAAAACGCTAGGACCGATGAAATTATTTCCACTTCTAATATGTAATGATGCTGTTTCCACTTGTGTGGGCAAGCCAAATTGGAAATTCCTTGGATGCAGACAAACCACCTACCTGTGGTACACTACCACCATGTCTTTCTCTGCTCAACAAGTCACGATAATCTAAATGGTGTTTATCTACAATTTTATGGTTATAATTGTATTCTTTAAAACCATAGGACCACAATTTGAATCCAGTTTCCTGGACCTTTAAGTACTTCCAGAACTGCATTTTACAACTGGCCTGGCTAACCACCCCCCACCCCCACCCCTTTCACCTGCACGAAAACCGATGTGTTCATCTGAAGAGTATCCACACGTTCAGTCAGTCGGTTCAACCAATCCAGGTGGTCAGCAATAGACTGTTTCAGATCAGCGCTGTTCTGCCATTATATAAAAAAAAGAGTAAACATATTCACCTATGGGTTATCAATAAATATTCACCATACATCAAACACAAAACATCCCACCACCATCTATTTCTCAGGTAGCCTAGGCCTAGGCAGTGTATTCAGATTTTTAAAATATATAATGGTGACGTTGTGATTTTTAAAAATATAAATGTAAGGTGTATGGTGAGTTTAATGTGTGTTCTCTTAACCCTCCTGTTATGTTGCGGGTCAAATTGACCCTTTTTAAAGTTTGAAAATCTAGGAAAAATACTTAAAATTATTTTTTCAGTATGAAACTTCTTCTACTGGCCTTAATTAGTGTAATCGACATTTTAAATGAAAATGGTTCATTTCATGTATTTGCAAACCCCCCCTGTATGGGGATTGACCCGGGAACATTTTTGCTGTACCTAAAAAATGAACAGAACAGGAGGGTTAACAGACCTGGGCCAACAATTTATTTAAAATTTCTTTATTGCGATTAGAACATTCATGCACATCATACTAATCAAAATGTACAATCACAAAGAAATAATTGTATTCTGAATAGCCTGTTGGTAAAAAAATGTTTTTTCAGTAAAAATAATAAATATTCTGCAGGACTTGTACTGGTGTCTACGGAGTTAAAGTTGACGGTTAATCCTAATATGACCCAGGTCTGCTTCTAAGGTGCTGGCCTGTATACGCACCCACCCCGGCTATGTTGTCCTTGAGCTCGGTTGCAGACAGACGGATGTGCTCCAGCTTGTCGATTTGCTCCTTCAGCCGGTCCTCGAGCTCCTGCATCATCATTAGGCCTTCATCCGGCCTCTTATCCTCTCTCAACGACATTCTGAGCTCAGAGGGACCGCTTGGAAAGAGGCAAAATTATCTCGTTATATGCTTGAAAAAAACAACAGCATGTTCAGTACACACTTACAATGGGCAGATACACGATCTAGGCTAAGGTAAGGTTCGGCTATTTTGCTATAGCATATAGCTGGATCGGTCGAGCAATTAGCTAACTTTTTACCGGACCATAAAACTCAGTGGCACAGGGGAATCAAACTTTGCTGCCTTTGTCGCAAATCCAACTAGCAACAGGATCATGGCCAGCACTAACTGCAGGATAAGCCAACAGGTTGCCATATTCCACGTTTAGCACAAGGGACTTGTTAAAGTAAACTTAGAAAAATCTCAGCCAGAATTTCCTTCATCATGCATGGTAGCTTTTAGTCGTGATTAAACGTCGGCTACGTCTTGGTCTATGCAATCTGTGGAGATGTTTAAGCAACTCGCCATAAATGGAATAGCCGATAGGGGGGGGGGGGGGGGGGGGGGGTAGCCTACCAACAGCTTCTGAACATCTTTCAGACATCAACATCTGGATGACTTTAGCTACTAGCCGTTAAACTCCACACTCAGTTTTTG
Organism: Anguilla anguilla; assembly: GCF_013347855.1. Taxonomy (NCBI): domain Eukaryota; kingdom Metazoa; phylum Chordata; class Actinopteri; order Anguilliformes; family Anguillidae; genus Anguilla; species Anguilla anguilla. The sequence goes on along the minus strand of NC_049214.1, from coordinate 23,217,413 downwards.
CGAAACTACGATTTCCATTGTAATGATCTCGAGTAGGCTATAGAGCTACAGCCAGATTGTGCGTAAACCCGTAGCTTTCTCTAGCGGTAGCGAAAACGTAGGACAATAGCTTCACGACGACAGGACTACGAAGTTTCCAAAAACTTAACTAAATCTATATTATAACACAATGCAACATTTGTATATAGCCTACAATTGAGTGCTGCTAATAACATGTAAAGGTCGCATTGCATCTTAAATATATCTACCCAGCTAAACCTGACTAAAATATTCTGCAGGATAATAGTCCAAATAAGAAAAAACCCTTTCGTGCTGGAACTTGCGCAGGGTCCGGCTCAAATTACTTGCTTATCTTGCTTTCTCGCTCTAAAACTCATTATGCTACTCTCTTATTTTCGGCAGTCGCTCGATCTGAAATAAAACGTTATTTTCTGAGGGGAAAAGACAGCCATTTGTATCACAGAACCGTGTACATACACGAGGAATAAAGTTGGCTACTTACTTTATGTTTCCTTCCAACGATAGATCTCCGTAGAAGACAAGCTGGCTAATAGGAAGGCTCTTTGTCTGTCAAAAATGCCTGGTATCCCACCTTAGCGTGACGTCATAAGGCTCATATTCGCTGTACGCCCACAGGAGGCACATAGTCTTCCACTTCGACCTATGCTCGAAGATTCGGACAATACATTTCTGACTTAGTGTCAGTGGTCTATGACCAAACCTGGGCATTTGATCCCGCACAAACCCACTAGAACTGTTTGCACAGCTTCTCCCATGAGCCTAAACAAGAACTCACCGCCTCTGGTCTTTCTCCAATTCTACCGGAAGACACACTCACTGTACCGGTCCTTGAAACTCAAGTCACTTTCAGCATCATTATACCCCCCCAATTGTAACCATGTAGTTTCAGTGTAGCCAGTTGTATACAAGTAAACAGTACACGTAGGATACATCACGTCTGGATGACTTTTCAGCACGACTCCACTGACTTTTAAAATGTTTTTTTTTATGACAGGTAGATAAGGCAAGCTTGTACAGTCGAGCCTGGCAACATTATAGAAGTTTATGCTTTTTAAAGTCACTTAATGGGATTTCAGGGTGAACATTAAGTGGAACATGACAGCACCTCCTATTAATGCTATACCTGCATTGAAAAATGAGATTACATAAACCTAGGTGCATTTATAGCAGCTACCCCCACAGGACTCATGAAATCATTTCGGAAACGGTGCCCTCTGAATTTATCCACCACTCCCCGATAAAGTAGTTGAAGTAAAATATCCATCGTCTGCCCTTTTGACCACCAGTCTACCAAAACTGTTCACAGCGGAGATGCTCTGCTTGGTGTTAGCAGAGCAGTAACGCTCCAAGATGGCGGTTCTCCTCACGATTCGAGGCAGTGACCTCCCTACACGCACTTCCCATCTTTAAACCTGGACCGAGAACCAAAATGGCCCTCGCAAACGTTTCCAGACTCATCCACACGCAAGCAAACTCTTCACCCGGTGAAGAAGTCATGGAAACGAACCTTTCAGTATTGTTTTATCCTTTTTATTTCTCATCTCCGTATCAAGTGATATTTAAATACAATATAAATCAAGTATATGTTTTTTTTTTTTTTGGCCTTCCACCACACAGGATATATTACATATAGGCATGAAATTGAAACAAGACAGTGGGGAGATCCTGTAGATCTTGACGGGAGGGGTTCTGTAACGTGACTATAACGGCGAATTTAAAACACCAAGGACCATGTGGGGGGAACATCTCAGAGCTTGAAGGGTGGGGGGTGGGGGACACCAAAAAAAAAAAAAAAAACCCCAGAGGAGACAGAACGGCTTTCTAACATTCCCCCACCACTGAATCTTTAAAAATGTCGCAATGTGTGGCCGCCTCTTCTCTCCCGAGATGTTGCAGCTGTCAGCACAACTGACTTTCAATGAAGCAAAGATAACAATGCCTCATATCCCGTTCTTAAAAACCATTTTATTGCCTTCAAAAGCTAAAAACAAAAAACAAACAAAAAAAAAACAAAGCAAAACAAAGAAAGGTACATTTGGACCCTGAATAAGATGATCAAATTGACTGCATTCATTACAAGTGTCGCCCCCTGTGGACATTTTGAGTTCTATTGATACCTGCATGCAGTTAAGCTCAGTACACTTTGCTCATCGACTTTCTATTGTACTCAAGCAGCAACAGGTCAGGTCAATAGGTCAAAAAAAATAAAAATAAAAACTCAAAACCTGAAGCACTGAAGCAAATATACTTTTGGATGCAGGGGAGGAGGGGGACATAAAATAGCTCAACATATACTTCAACATATCTGTAATATAATGAAATTCAGGTATAAGTTACTAGTTACAACCAAAAAGAAGGGGAAAAGTTTGTTTAAAAAAAAAAACTTTAGCCATTAGGCACACGTCTAACCCCACATAACCCCGACTCTCCACCCCCCACCCCCAAAAACAAACAGATAATGACGAATTTCCTCCCCCCCCAATTGAGTTTACAGCTCACGCAAAACCCCGTCTGCACGCGTGTACAGACCCGCAATACGACACTCTAGGGTCGCGACCTCATCTCTGGCCAATGAGAGCCCGCGGCTTATTATTACATCACATGCAAAACATACGGCTTCAGCCCCAGACAAGCTTTCCAGGTGAAGCTACAACATGATTTCTGACGTCAAACGGTTCCCGTTTGTGCAGTTACAGTCAAAAAAAAAAAGAGGGAGGGGGAAGAGCCGTTTTAAAAGTAACAACACTTTGTGGATATCCAAGCACACAGTTCAGTACAGTTCACAAAGCGAGTAGCATTCATTTCTACACCTGTGATACGAAAGTAAAGGTTTGACTAGAACTGCAACCACATCACCCCCCCCCCCCCACCTCCCACCCCACAAGTTTCTCAACTCCAAAGTTAACACAGAATGGATGTCCTCAAGTATATGGTTTGAAGGGTTTTTTTTATTGAATAAAAGGAGTCTTTTAATAAAGAAAGCGAATCAGCGCTCAGATTATAAAAAAAAGGTTAAAACTCCACAGGTACCAGCAAAAAACGGCAAAGGAAACCAAGGAAAAAAAACCTTATGGTGCGGAGTCGTTTAATACGTTTACTTGGGGGGGGGGGGGGGGGGGGGGGGGTGTCCTCCCACTGCTGGATTTGCTCAAAGTCTGCCATGTCAGAAGGTGAAGTTGGGGGGGGGGGGGCGGGAGGGGCTGGGGGGCAGAGCTGAAGGTTGTACTGCAGGGGTCATTTACATTTCTGGTCTTGAGCATTTGTTTTCACTGATGGGGAGGGGGGAGGAGGGCGCAACATAACACTTTTTTTTTTTTTTTTTAAACCATTATTCCTCTCTTGCGATGGATAATAAGTGTTAATAAATAAGGTGAAAATGAAGAAATTCTGCTTAGAAGTGTGTCCCAGAACTATGGTGTCTATATATTTATATATTTATATATATTCATACGCTGTGTTAACTAATAGTGTCCGGGCTGTTTTTCCTTTTCTTTTTTTAAAATTGTTTTTTTTTTATTTTTTTTTTTTGATTCTTCCAAATTTTGGGATTTGGATTTGTAGCCCCTCCCACTCCCCCTCTCGTTCCGAGGCTCCGGAAAAGCCGAAGCGGTGCGGATGGGAGGGGCCTCGTGTCAGGGAGGGCGGGGCAAGGCGAGGGGAGGGGCCTCGTGTCAGGGGGGGGGCGGGGCAAGGCGAGGGGAGGGGCTCGGTGGATGCAGCTGGGATTTTGAAGGCTAGGCTTTTCCCTCCTCCATCTTGACGGTGTGTGGCTTGATGGCACCGGTGCGGGCCGGTTGGATCTGCCCCGGGGGCGGGGGCTCGTGCGGCTGGCCTGGCACTCCCCCCGGCCCCGGCGCTCCTTTCCCTTCGCCCTGGCAAACGTCCCGCGGGGTCCTCGTCTTCCGATGAGGAGAGAAAGAGAGAGAGAGGGAGAGGGAAAAAAGCCAAAATTAACAAGACCGTCAAACCCCGCGTATACGATATAAAATGAACATAAAAATCGACACACGGAGACAGCAGTTACAGGATCTGTGCACACATCCCACAAACCCCCCGCAACCAGAGCAGCGAAATCAATCACAACACAATACTTTCAGAAAAATAAACTTCAGCCCATAACCCTGAAAAAGGACTAGTTAGCGCTCTTACATTAACTTGAAAAATGTAACCAAAAAAAAAAAGTAGTTGGAAGTGGAACAATAATTTTGTTCGAATTCAAAAGCGTGTGGTTTGAATTTCTACACACGGTCCTCATACAGACTTAGGGCCGCAGCAATGCAACTAATCAACACAATCGAACACAAACAAATAACTATAAAATCTCTGTATTCCGATACCGATTAATGGTGCTATTTTAAAAGTGTGATCATGTCCCCAAAGCGTCTGTTGGTGACAGTACTGGTAAGATGACTGCAATAGTGTGACTGTGGCAGATAAACGGGGGTCCCCCCCTTCTCTGGACATGATTACTTTTTTTAACGTTATATTTGCGTAGCGCGAATACTAGCGACATCAGATGTCCGTGTTGACCGTTAACGGCGCCGTTTTTCCTGTTTTCGGTTCCCGTCCACTCCCATTCATTCGGGTGACCTCGCCAAAATGAATCATTTTAAAACCCAAACCACGGAGAATAATAGGTCGACAAAAGAAAGTACAAACCTCAAAAGGTCTGAGGTTTTTCGAGGTGAACAGAGAAGCTAATTTCATATTGGCTACCGTGTAGAAATCCGGCAAACCGTAGTTTTTAAAAGGTGTTTTTATATGCGCGCCCATGTGAATGTGAATTGTCGCGCTCAAGGACACGTCGCTAAATTAAAACCTTTTTCTTTTATAAGGCAATAACGCATCAGATAGTCAAAAAACCTGTGACTGTATGACCCATTATTCTCCGTAGTTTGGGTTTTAAAACATTTAATTTCGGCGAGGTCACGAAAATGAATGGGAGTGAATGGCCCCCGAAAAACCAGGAGGAAGGGCACTGATGTTAACGGTCAGCAGGGACGTGCTGCTAGCATTCACGCTACACAAATACAAAGGCGTAGGCTTTTGCGTGATGTACCAAAGTGAAATATCCCATTCAACGCTTTATTTTTTGAAATCGAATTTTTTTCTGGACCACTGCCCATAGAACTTTACACGTGCCCAGATCGCATTTGCAAGACGCAAGGACAGGTATCAGCGTCCAAATCGGAACCGAACTCTGATTATTTCAGACTTCAAGGAGCAGATCAGGCACTGGTCACATGTGAGGAAATTTAATTCGGGTAACTTCAAAAGTGCTCGTCGAAGCAAAGCCAGTGGAAAAACAGATAAACAACCATTACAGGAACAAAGCTGTACACCACTGGAGACGGGGGTCATTTTACCAAAATTTGGAATCGTTTTTAAAACATTCATTTAATCTTTCATTTTATAAACATAAAACAGCTCTGGTGCTTTCCAAAAAAAAATAAAAATAAATAAATAAATGCTCTTGGGATCCGACCTGTCTTCACAAAAGTCTGAACTGGGTAAGAATTCTAACCTTACCTGGCTGTGGCCGGAAGATAAGAAGAGATTAAGGGGGAGGGGGGGTGGGAGAATGAAAGAGTAAAATGGAATTACCTATATTTACAGCGGGTGGCTCACCTTCGTGCCATCCTCAGGACCTGCGGGGGAGGGGTCGGGGGGGCGGGGGAGCAGGAGGGGGGGGCCTCGCGGCCGGGGCTGGGGTAGGGGGGGGAGCGGATGATCACGGTCTTGTTGACCTGCATGACGGGGCGCTGGATGGGGTTGGGGAAGGGGCCGGTGGTGGGGGGGGCGCATGTGCATCACCATGCTGCCCTGGGGAGGGGGGGGCACCTGGGGGAGGTGCAGGGGGGGGGAGAGAACGAGAGTGAGAAACGGGGCAGCAAGGGAGACACAAACAGACAAGGAGGGGGGAGGGAGAGAGTGAGAGGATGAGAAAGGACAAGGGAAGAGGGAGAGAGGGAAAGAGAGTGAGGTTGAGGGGGGAGGGAGAGTGAGAGGATGAGAAAGGAGAGGGGAGGAGGGGAAGGAAGAGAGAAAGAGAGAGAGAGATCAGCACATACAGGCACAACTCTCATATCTACAGCTTTCCCATGCGCATCCAAGGCTCATTCACATTTATTCAGACTAGAGTGTTTAACACTAATGTCTTTAACCTTTCACTTAAGCCGAGAACACAAATCATTTTTCATCTGATGTCAGGGCACTGTTCAGATCCTTGATTTATTAAAATCTTTTTGTATTGTACTCTGTACCTCTGAGTAAAACACACCCTGAATAACTTCAGTCAATAGCCTGCTGTATAAATAAGCAGTGCAACTCCTGCAAGTGTACAGGCCTGAAGTGTACAGGTCTGAAGTGTACAGGTCTGAAGTGTGCAGGTCTGAAGTGTACATGTCTGAAGTGTACATGTCTGAAGTGTACAGGTCTGAAGTGTACAGGTCTGAAGTGTACAGGTCTGAAGTGTACAGGTCTGAAGTGTGCAGGTCTGAAGTGTACAGGTCTGAAGTGTGCAGGTCTGAAGTGTACAGGTCTGAAGTGTACAGGCCTGAAGTGTACAGGTCTGAAGTGTACAGGCCTGAAGTGTACAGGTCTGAAGTGTACAGGTCTGAAGTGTACAGGTCTGAAGTGTACAGGTCTGAAGTGTACAGGTCTGAAGTGTACAGGTCTGAAGTGTACAGGCCGAAGTGTACAGGTCTGAAGTGTACATGTCTGAAGTGTACATGTCTGAAGTGTACATGTCTGAAGTGTACATGTCTGAAGTGTACAGGTCTGAAGTGTACAGGTCTGAAGTGTACAGGTCTGAAGTGTACAGGTCTGAAGTGTACATGTCCATGCAAGACAGGGGCCAGTGGTGTGCGGAGGGGCCCCCCCCCCTCCCGTACCTGCTGAGCGTAGTGTCCAGAGAGAGCGGCCACCGTGGTGGGGCACCCGGGGCCCGAGGGTTTCCCGCTGGGGCTGGCGGAGCCGGGCCTGGGGGGGGGGGGGGGGGGAGGGACCGTTACCGCTAACAACAACAGTTCACAGGCTGGTTACCCACACGCACCGTAACGGCACACGGCTCAGCTCTGCTTCTCAAGCACCGAAGCCTCGCAGAAGCACCCAAGCTAATTTCCTTTAACTCGCACGGCAAACTACTGAGCCACGTTTTATTAGAGTGGATATATTTAAATACGTTTAAAACATTTTGTTCTTGTGTGGCCACCTATCCTAGATAAGACTTCTTAAAAAAAAAAAAAACTTGTGCGGCAGGAGGAAACGAGGACTTTAAGTCCTGAATATGCATTCCACTGTGTGGTAGGCAGCAGGATTAGGTTCAACAAGGTGAAATTATTTAATGCATAGGCTGCTGATGGGAGATGTAGTTCAGGGCCGGGCTTAAACATAGCTCATGTAGCTGCCGCTGAACTACAACTTCCATCAGCCCTCTCGGTTCTTACCTGTAGGAGCCTCCTGACATGCCGGGCGAATGGTTGGGCTTGTCTGAAAACTGAAAGCCCTTCATCTCCATCTGAGAGGTCTAAGAGGGGAGGGCATAACGGAGAGGTCATCATCATCATCATCAACCCAGAACAAAACCAGCAAGCTGAAACTATCACCACATAACAGGCCAAAAACCAACTTCCCCTAAACCCCTGAATGAAAACATAAAACTGTATCCGTAGAACAAGAGTTGAAAAGGCAACAATCTGACGGACATCGGCTGGATGTTCATTTTGAATGAGGCAGTTTTGGTTTGGAGCGAAGTGTGTATAAATAGCCGAAATACTACTTGAAATACAGGCGCACACAAAACTCGTAGTCTCACATGACGATAACCTGGCTTAACACAAGCAGGCATACGCTAAGCAGCAACACCAAAATGGGGGGGGGGGGGGGGGGGGGGGGCTGATAATGACTCCAAAAACAGACTAAAGCCAGGCAATAATGCTGATTAGGCGAGGAGTGTAAGAGTAAGTAAGAGTAATGCTGATTGGGTGAGGAGTGTAAAAGTAAGAGTAAAAGTTGATTGGGTGAGGAGTGTAAAAGTAAGAGTAAAAGTTGATTGGGTGAGCAGTGTAAGAGTAATGCTGATCGGCTGAGGAGCGTCTTGCCTCTCTGTTGCCGGGCAGGACAGGGGGCTGGGATCCGGGCGGCATCATGCGTCTGGGCCCGCCCACAGACAGGTTCTGGCCCTGCTGCAGCTGGATGGACTGGGGCAGGATGAGGTGCTGCTGGGAACCGTAGCGCAGCTGGGAGCCGGGGAGGGGCATGGTCACCTGGGACGAGGGGCGGGGTTAGAACCTTTACAATTCAGTAACAAATCACACCAGAGATGGAGCAACCAACTGTTCCACTTAACACTCCTGTTACCCTAACAGAAATCACAACAGAGAGGAGGTCTGGGGATTTTAATTGAAGTGATTAAACGCCTATGAATCTGGCCAGTCGATTGCTGATGCCAATACATGAGTTCAATAAGCTCAAGCAGTGGTACAAGAGTCAAACGCAAGCTTATAAGTGGTTTTGAGGCTACATCAGTGGCATTTCCGAGCAGTGATGACGGGAAATGTAGTCCATATAGAGTCACAGCAGGCCAAAGCCTTGCTCCTCCCCCATCAGCAGATATGCAAAACGTCTGGCCGATCTGAACTTCCACCATCACACTGGGGCCCCTTTAACCGACCCGAGAGCAAACCACCGAAGCAGCCAATCGGCAGTCTCGAAGCGCCGCGGTCACATGACCACCAAATTCACCTGGATGAGCTGGGAGTCCATGAGCTGGGAGGTGCCCATGCCGGGCCCCTGGTTCATCTGGCCGTCGTACACCAGGGGCTGCCCGCCGTTGAGGGGCTGGTAGTGGGACCCCGACTGGGTCTTGACCATGTCCGAGGGCTGCATGCCCGGGAAGGCCGAGTAGGGCCCCTTCAGGGGCGCTCCCCCCGACAGCACCATGGCGCTGGGCTGGGACAGGTTGGGGTGCATGTAGACCTGGGACCTGCCGGGGGAAAACCGAAAATGAGAGCGCTTTCTGAGGGGGCGGGGTCAGAAAAACTGTCACTGCAGTAGCTGCAGGGGACTCGATTTGCCTGCTTACGAGTGCACTGAGCTTCTGCATTTTCCCCACAGTCGTTACACAAGCCAATAAGTAAACACTCGAGCACCGAACATAACGCATTGGGGACATAGTGTGCGGTCATGAGAACAGGCCATTCTGCCCATCCAGACTTGTCATTTTCCTGCCGTGGAGATACTGGAACATACTGAGCCTGGAACATGCACTACATGGCCAAAAAGTATGTGGACACCTGACATCCATCTCATCCAAAATTATGGGCAGTAATATGGAGCTGGTCCACCCTTTGCTGCTGTAATAACCTCCACTCTTCTGGGAAGGCTTTATACTAGATATTGGAGCGTTGACGCAGGGATTTACTTCCATTCAGCTAGAAGAGCATTAGTGAGGACGGGCACTGATTGGGCGATTAGGCCTGACTTTCCATTGATCGCAAAGGCGCTGGATGGGGTTGGGGGTCAAGGCTTTATGCAGGCTAGTCAAGATCTTCCACGCCTTTGTTGACAAAACCATTTCTATATAAACCTTGCTGTGTGCCCAGGGGCATTGTCAAGCTGAAACAGGAAAAGGCTTTCCCCAAATTGCTGGGGAAGCACAGAATGGACTATAATGTGATTGTATGCTGTAGGATCAAGATTGGCCTTCACTGAAACTAAGGGGCTTAGCCCAAAACATGAAAAACAGCCCCAGACCAAGGGGTGTCCAGATATTTTTGGTCCTATAGTGCACCAAGGGTGCTTCTACTGCAAGAGCTGCAAAGCTAAGCATGAACCCAGTGTGTGAAAAAGACTTCCTGATTTCAGTGATCTCTCATTAATTTACACCTGTGGCCTCCTTGTTCTGCTTTCAGAGCTCAACTTGAAATGTATTCTGCAATCCACTAAGTTAGAACTCTGAAAAAGGGTGCAAACCCCATATAAATACATTTTTAAAAACCCATATCAAATCTCCCTGTGTCCCCACATTCTCAGCCTGAAAAGAATAATTCTGAATTAAAATTTTAAATAAAATGCCAAGGGCTGGAATAAGGGTAGGTGAGGAGGCCCCAGTGGGACACCGCTAAGAGCACCATCAGAATCCAGCCAGACGGGTTTAGACGCAGACACAAACGCAGCACTCACGGGACGGAGCGTCCGTACCTGAACGGGGGCATGGAGCTGAACATCTCCTGGGACTGGGAGACCGGCAGCGCCCCCCGCAGGCCGAGCTGGGCCTGCGCCTGCAGGGACGTGTGCAGGGAGATGGGGATCTGCTGAGCGGCCGCCGCCTGGACACACAGACGGAGAGAGGGACGGACAGACGGGAAACGGTTAAACTGGTCTGCCTGTCAATGGGGGCAAGAGCGCCGCTGAGCAACCACGGCAACCCACGCACTTTTTAACAGGCTCGCCGTTTCCATGGCGCCGGTCGATGAAACGCAGCGCTCGAGAGCAACACGTACAGTGTGAATTTTTATTTATTTCTATTCTCTCCCCCCCCCGCCACATTTATTCATTTTCAAGCGCTTCCATGATTCCACATTCTGGGCTGAAGACTACTTGCAGGGGTAGATGGAACCTGGCCCTGGTTACCATGACGGCGCACAAGAAAGAGGAGCTCTCCTCCGATTGGACGCAGGAAGCCGTACCTGCTGATAGCTCTGTTGCTGGGTCATGTTGGGGGGCACCAGGCGGGGCTGGCTGGGGAACACATGGCCGTCCAGATACAGGGGGGGGATGTGGTTACCTGGAGACAGGGATGGGGGGGGGGGAGGCAGCGTCAAAATCTCCACAACATTCATTAGAGTTATTCCCACTGTGCAATCACGTACAGTAACAGAGTCCCCCGTGTCACAGGCATTTAGCGACTCACTGACACCGACGCCGACGCCACAACCAAAATGTCGGATTCGGCACCTTCGAGCTGGGTAGCCATGTTTGCGAGAAATATTTTGCGCTCCAGGTTTTTTTTTTGACTGGAGCACTTTAAACATACATAAATTAAACATGTCAAAATTACATACTGCTGTTTAGATTTCAACTGCCATTCACTATGGTGCACATAACACTGAAGACTTGTAACTGGCCACGAGCATGCGCTTTAATGCAGAACAAATGCCATTTATAGTGAACTCCAGTGTGGCTCCAGTGGAGCTGGCAGGGGCAGGTAGCAGGTGCGTGGAGCGAGGGGGGGGGGGGGGCTTGCCTTGCATGGAGACGGACGGAGCCACGGACGCCACGGGCATGGGGGGCATGGACACCCCCCCGAAGGAGCTGTAGCTGACCCCGCTGGAGGAGCCGACGCTGCAGGGGGGCTGGCCGCCCGACCCGGGGGCCCCCGGGGACCCCTGCTCCGGCAGAGACTGAGAGTTCTCCCACGCCTTCCGCGCGGACTCCATCTGCAGAGGGAGAGAGAGGGGGCGGGCGGGGTGCCCGGGAGCCGGTCACACGCGCACACGCGCACAGTGGCAGAAACCAGCAACCACACATCCAGGATCAGTCTGCAGAGTGTGAGAGTGCGTGCGTGTCTATACAGGCAGATTTCTGCACCATGAGTAGCAGGAATGATTAACTGGAATGAGAGCATCTTGCATAAGACCTGGAAGCAGTCTGACAGGATTTGAGTTTATTGGATGGCGTATGGCTTTCTGAAAGGAGACATTTCCATCAGAGATGGGTTTAAAAGGTGTGTGCGACTGCTTGAGAGAGTATGTGCGTGCGCACGCTTTTGAGAATGCATGTTTGAGTGAACAAGTTGTTCAGTGCACGCGTGTGCATGTGTGTGCACGAGTTTGTGCAAGTGTGTGCATGTTTTTGCGCACGTGTGTATGTGAGCATGTACTGAGTTTGAGCGTGCATGCATGTGCGTGCTTTTGAGGGTGTATGCGTGTGGAGGGGGTACCTTGAGAGTGAGGTCAGCGCTGGGGAAGGACATGGGGTTCAGGTTGATGCCGGGCTGCAGGTGGTCTCTCCGAAGCATGGGGATCCCCTGAGAGAGGGCGGCCTGGAGACAAATGACCACAATCATCACCTGAACCCACTCCACTTTGAACTACAACTACCATCATCACCTGCACCAACTCCGCTTTTAACTACAACTCCCATCACCACCCTAACCCACTCTGCCTTTAACTACAACTATCACTCACGTTCCCAGCCAGGGGGTCTTGCAGTTTGGTGATGGGGTTGGACACGGGCACAGGGGTGGAGCCAGGGGGCAGGTTGAAGTCGGAGTCCTTGGCGCTGACGCCGAATTCGATGGGCGGGACGGGGATGACGTTGTCCACGTGGATCTCCACGCCGTTGACGGGGGCGATGGGGCCCTCCAGCCGCTCCACGCCCTCCGAGCCCTTCCGGTGCTTCAGCGAGCGCTCGTTCCCGATTGGACCCGGCTTGTGCTCCTTGTTCTGCTCCGGCCCGGCGTCCGAATCCTGGGGTCACAGGGAGAGAGGAAGGGTGTGGCTTAGGCAGCCAAAAACCTCAAACAAGATAAGAAACTAATAATATGTAAAACACAGTAATATGTAAACTCTAGGACTTGGCATATTAACACAAAGCATTAGCATAATAGCATACATAATTAGCATAAATTATAAAATGATGGTACAATTTAAAAGTTTTCATGTCAATACACATCTATCCCTCAAAGATCTGTACTCAAGCTTTATCAGTGAAGACAAGACTGAAGGTCGCAACATTTTCACATGTGAAGTGTTTCACTGGAAAATGATTCGACAAGAACACCAGTCAACAAGAAATACTGAAAACCAGAAGGCCTTTCGTTTCTTAATTCTACACACACATTAAATGTAATAAGAGATGGAAATCTTTGCTCCTCCATTTCTCCTTTGCAGCTCCTGAATCGGCGAAAAGCAACACCATTTTTAAAGTAAAGTAGTAATAGGCCAAGTTGGTATGAACACTGCCCTGCGATACATTGGCGGCCTGTCCAGCGTGTAATCCTGCCTCTCGCCCAATGCACGCTGGGATATGCTCCAGCACCCCCCCGTGACCCTGGCCTGGATAAGCGGGTATAGATAATGGATGGACCCTGCCCAGGATAAGCGGGTATAGATAATGGATGGACCCTGCCCAGGATAAGCGGGTATAGATAATGGACGGACCCTGCCCCAAATAAGCGGGTATAGATAATGGATGGACCCTGCCCAGGATAAGCGGGTATAGATAATGGATGGACCCTGCTCAGGATAAGCGGGTATAGATAATAGATGGACCCTGCCCAGGATAAGCGGGTATAGATAATGGATGGACCCTGCCCAGGATAAGCGGGAATAGATAATGGATGGACCCTGCTCAGGATAAGCGGGAATAGATAATGGATGGACCCTGCTCAGGATAAGCGGGTATAGATAATGGATGGACCCTGCCCAGGATAAGCGGGTATAGATAATGGATGGACCCTGCCCAGGATAAGTGGGTATAGATAATGGATGGACCCTGCCCAGGATAAGTGGGTATAGATAATGGATGGACCCTGCCCCGGATAAGCAGGTATAGATAATGGATGGACCCTGCCCAGGATAAGCAGGTATAGATAATGGATGGACCCTGCCCAAGATAAGATAAGATAAGCGAGTATGGATAATGGATGGATGGTGTGAGCACTGTTGGATGCCTCCACAGGTGTGTCCAGTTCACATGGGATCAGAGACCCACCACCCTGGTTTGGGATGGATGCCGACCACTTGGCTCAGAGGGGAGGGGGGAATTATGAGAGTTCTGGGGTGAAGACATGGAAGCACTTCTATGGGACCAAGAGCTGCCCTTGACCCCCGACGGCCCCTTTGGGTTTACAGAGAGCAGGCTGGCAGGAACCATCCGCAGCTATGAAGCCACAGCCATCCCGAAAGCAATCACCCCCACCCCACCGAGCTCTATGGAAGAGGCGAGCCTGTGACCCCTCCCCCTAAATACTATTTTTCTGCTTCTATAAGCAATCTTGACCCTATTCACACATGGTAGCTCAAAGTCAGCTTTTTAAGGGACATGTAATCTAGTTGAAGGGGTGGTTGCTTTCATTTCTTCGAACCATTTCTCTGAATCCATTGTCTTTAGAAGTCTGTATGCAAGTTGTTGTTTCCATCAATTAATCCGGCTAAATGAGCTAACTGGTTGCATGCACCAACAGTGGTTCAGATTAGATCACAGTAAAACGTTTCACATAAGGACACGAGAACAGACGTCGGCTGTCATTCACGCGCTTATTGAGAAGTGTAGCTAAATTGTCAGATGGCACAAACAGAGGGGCTAATTAAGATGCACGAAAGACAGAGACGGATACAGCCCTAGTTGCACACCTTTGGCCAAGCGCATACCGCCCCCCAAAGACACCACTCTCCACCCTCCTCCACCAACCCGACCCATTCGACCCATCGAAGGGGTGCGTTTCCTGCACAGCTGCCAAGGAAGAACCCCCCCACCCCCCCCACCCCCATCCATTGCGCTCTCACAGGGAGATGGGAATCGTCGTTTCCGTGACAACCACAGCCAAATTAAGCGCCGCCCCGCAGGCACAGTCAGGGTTCCGCCACCAAACCGCCCCAGCACACCAAAAAAACAAAATAAAAAGCACGCCGTTCCAAGGAGCACGGGACCCTAACTTCTCGTTCTAGAAGGTGACTCAGGGAAAAGGGTTTTTTGGAAAGGGGGGGGGGGGGGGGTTTCTCACTGCACCTTTTCCATCTGCTTGGGAGGCAGGTCTTTGGGGCCGTCGGTATTTGGCCTGGCCTGGGCGGACCCGGCGATTTCCTGCGGCCCGAGGGCGCCGTAGGGGGAACTTCTCTGGGAGGAGCTAGCCGAGGAGCCCCGAGACTCAGCGCTCAGGTCAATGCCACTGTCGACCTGACTCCCCCTAAACACCTGGGAATAGACACACAACACACAGGCTCTATTCACAACTGCGCCGCGTCCGCTTGGGTTGTGCTGCATTAAATTTAGCTCTTTTAGTCAGGAGGGACTCAGATTTAAAAAGAAATAAGTAAAATGTAAAAGGTCCCTTTCTCCCCCTCAAATACCACCGCAGTTGATGCGCTTAATTTTGGAACTTTCAATTTGGAAATTTCTGCCTTGTTGTTTTATTTTTCTTCCTCTCTCTCCAGGTTGGGGCTTAGCCAGCATGCTGAGTCTCGGGGGGCGTGTCAGGGAAGGGGGGGGGGGGGGGGGAGGCCCCCCCTTGGCTGGCACCCTCACGCCAGGGCAACGCAGGTCCACAGAGAAGAGCTCACAGGGTGGGAGGGGCGGAGGAGTAAACAGGTGCACCCTGGGGCGAAGCTGGGGGAAGGGGGGGGGGGGCTAACGCTAGCCAATGAAGAGCCGGGTGCTATTTGGGGAAAACTGCTAGGGGGACGGCCTCCCTGTTCCCAGCCGAGCAGAAGGGGCGGGCGTTTGGGTTGCCTACGGAAACACTGCTGCTGGACAGACACGCCGTACAGACCTGCCATCACGGCCAAACCGGAACCCGCGACCAACCGCCTGTCCGTTCCTCAATCCTCATTCCTCCCGACCGCCCGCAGCCTCTCCCACGCTCACAGCGAACGGAGGCGGGGTGCAAAAAAACCCGCGCGTGCGCCTGGCCGACCTACCTCAGAGTTGGGCTCCGCCCCCGGGTACGACACCGGCTTCGTCCAGGAGTCTCCGCCGGACGACTGGACGGCGAGGGCTGCGGGGGGGGGGAAACGGCAAACCGGTTTTTAAGGACACGGCTACATCGGGATAGAGCAGCACATCCAATCTGGGACGGGCTAACCCCGCAGGCTACAGCTCCCCCCGGTGGCGGGAGGGCGAAGGCGCCGTTCTCACCCGAGCTGTTGGTCTCCCAGATCTCGGTGCCCAGGTTGCTGGCCGACATCACGTCCTCCGCCTGCTGCTCCAGAGAAAGGCCGCCCTGCTTCTTGGCGAAGCGCGGCGGCATTTTCGAGGTGATCGCCCGGTTCTTAACGGGTACCTGAAGCGTGTTTTTTTGGGAAATGGATATTCTCAGCAAATTTTCAGAAATTTCTTATTCCTTAAAATGATTTTGTGTGCTGAACACTTCGTTTTCTGTCTCAATTTGTAAACTTTGCGGACACAGAACTGTCCTGTAAGAGTTGAAAAAACAACCAATAAACAGACAGCCCAACAAAAATATTCCCAACCCAAAAATCCAGGCATTGGTTAGCAATCTATCTCTATAAATAATTCAGGAAGTAGTGGTAAACAGAAAATATAAGAATATTGTAACAATGTCCAGGACTTCATCCAGTTTTGACCCCTTTGCGAGCAGTATAGGTGGACATCACTGGCACCATATAGCAGTCAAAGCCATCTCAGGTCTAACTAAAAGCAGTCAAAGCCAGTTCAGGTCCAACTAAAGGCAGTCAAAGCCATTTCAGGTCTTAGTAAAAGCAGTCAAAGCTATTTCAGGTCCAACTAAAAGAAGTAAAAGCCATTTCAGGTCTAACTAAAAGCAGTCAAAGCCATTTCAGGTCTAACTAAAAGCAGTCAAAGCCATTTCAGGTCTAACTAAAAGCAGTCAAGAGCACAGAGTGGAATCCACCAATAGGAAACTTCCTCCCATGAAGCCCAGCCTGTGATAAAATCTGGGATGGTTTAGTGCTATGCGGAGGGAGAGACACTTACGCTCCCGGTATGATGATCTAGATCACGAGGCGCGTCTGCCCCCCAGCCCCCAGACTCCCCCCGCCCCCGTCTCCGACTCACTGGCGCCCCCTGCTCCTTCCTCCTGCGGTCTTCCTCCTGTTGGCGCCGCTGCTTTTTGGAGAGCACCTCCGGGAAGCCGTCCGGACCGGGCACAGCGGGCCCCACATCGCCCTCCACTGCGGGCACAAACAGAGGTAAGTCATCAAAAGAACGCCAATATCCCAGCAAATACCCCAGCAAGCTTCACCTTAAAACTGTGGTGCTCCCAACAAAACCCCCATTTTTAATGCGAGTTAATTAAAAAAAATATTAAATAAAAAAATTACAGAAAGAAAACCAGCTCAACTCCAAATAGAAATTTCTGTTGCACACAGAAAAAAGATTCATTACTAATCAGTAATTAATACTCATTCAGAATTATTACAAAATAGGCATAGAGAGCGTGCTGGACAATGAATTCAATTGCTTGATTTCAGTTACGTAATAGTCCCCATTCAGTTTGCCCATAGATCTGCTGACAGCGCCATCAATGCACAAACTCCAGAGGAAGAGGAGCGCGCTATTAAACGCACTCGCTCCCCGCGAGCGTTTCGGGCGCGTTCCGCGCGGCCCCTACGCTCCGGGGCGTTAAAGGCGGCCGTGTCTCACTCACGCGGGTAGCTGTTGGGGTCGTACTGGGACAGGGGCTCGTCCTTGTCCCCCTTCAGCTGCCCCGCTCTCAGCTCCTTCTCCGCCTTCTTGCCGGGGGCCTCGGCCGGGACGGTCTGGGGGCTGTCCTCGGACTGCTCCACGCTGTAGACCGAGCCGGAACTCAGCCCCGAACCCGCGTCCTCCTGGCTCCTGAGGGGCCAAAATGAGCGAAACCAAAAAAAGAGCAACAATGTAATGATCGAGCGCGTTATTTCAACACAGACGGAAGGCACCACGGTCTTGTCCAAAGCCGCTACGCTTTCAGACGTATTCAGCGACCATAAACACCTCAGAACACAAACGCAATTTTCCCTGGATGGTTAAGTTAACCGCAAACTTCGTTTCAATTTTTTATGTCGTTACTGCGATCAATTTTCAACGACGCCAAGGCATCTTTCTTCTTTCCGCTTAGCTGGGATATTTCACTTTGGTATAACGAGTCATTTTGAGGAGCTCAGTCCAGTGCATTTGCATAGAGTGAATACTAGCAACATCAGCTGTCCCCGTTAACCGTTAACGGCATCGCCGTTCCTCCCGGGGTTGCCCACCTCCCGATTCACTCCCATCAGTTTTCGGGGCCTCGCCAAAAAATTACGGTTTGAAGCACAAACCGTGGAGGACAGTATTTGCGCTATGCAAATGCAACAGGGAAAGCTCCACAAAAAATCCTTGTGTTAGACCAAAAGTGAAATGTCCCTTTAACAGACCGGGCTTCTCCCAGGGAGACGGCGTGTCATGAGTTTAATTTTAGCCCGAATTTTAAATAGTCTGCCGCCGTACAACGTATGTGTTGTGTGGTAAGCAGTCCGTCCCACAGATCCTCAGACGTCTGATTAGTCACACAGAGACATTTCACAAGATCCAGCACAAAGTCAGTGGCAGCAGATGAACTGCTTTGACTCATGCTACGAATTTAACTGGTTTAAAAATAAGTACTAAAGTTGGTCTTTCTAGGAAAGCAGTGTTCTGAATGGGCCTTGATATTGGACTAAGAAAGAATTATTTTGGAATGAGCCAACAAATGTACAGTAGGAAGGTCCCGTTTAACCCAAAATAAGAATGAACGTTATGAATATTAATTGAATATCAACTGAATGAATACTAATTTCAATCATTCATTCACGTAGTTACGCGCACTGCTCTAACCTAACTCTTCTAAATCAGGCCCTTATTTTTCAGCTATAGGCTTAAATTTCTTCTATAAGAGGGATAACATTATCTCCCCCAGAGGGGATCTCCAGCAGGTTTATCCTGGTTTCCCATGGGGTGCCCGTTCATATACACAGTAAATCTGTCCCAGGTTTGGGTGCTGCAGCAATAGCTCCCGTATCTACACCGCGCCCGAAGGTTCACCTCTTGCTGTTGGGAGACATCCCGTTCTGCCATCCGTCGCCCCTTCCAGGCTTGGTCGAGCCGTCGACAGGTCGGGACAGCTTGCTCCCCTCCAGGACGCCGGGGTCCCCCTTGCGGTTCTGCCTGTCCACCAGAGGGCGCTGGCTGGAGAAGCTCCTCTTGGAGAGCTCCCTCTTCTCCCCGCCGCCCAGCTCGCCGTGGCCGGAGTCCGAGGGGGCGTCGGGCTGGGAGGCGCCGCCGCGCCTGTCCTGCCGCTCGTTGAAGTCGCTGTTGTCCGAGCCGGTCTCCCAGTCCTCCGCCTGGTCCTGGTGGCTCCGCCCCCTGGGGTGGTGCCCGGGCACGGCCTCCTCGCCGGCCTTGGGGCGCGCGGGCCAGTGGCCGGCGAAGTCGCCGTTGACGTACTCCTCGCCGTTCCACGGCCCGCCGGGCTCCCTCTCCTGCCGCAGGCGGCGGAATCGCGGGGGCTTGTCCTGGCGGGGGGGCCGGCGCCGCCTCAGCGGCCGGTTGTCGGGGTTGTCGCCGTCCAGGTAGTAGTCGCCGGCTTCCCCGCCTCGGTCGTCCACGCCGTTTTCGGCGAAGGAGCCCGGGTACTTCTGGCCGTACTTCAGGGGGTCCCGGTCCAGGGGCCTCCTCTGGAAGGCTTCCGTCCCGAGCCCGTAACCGTTCTCCTGCGCGGGGCCGCCCCCGAACTGCCCGCCCCTGCCCCTCCAGCTGGACATCTCGCGGGACCCGAAACCCCGGGTGTACCCGCTGTTGGTCAGGCGCGGGGGCAACGAGCGCCCGAACCCTCTGGCGGCTTTGGACTTGTCTCGGGACTCCCCGCCGCTGCCCTGGTCGTCCGTGTACACCTTGTTGGACCTCCACGAGTCCCGGTTGTCCACCTTCCTGGGGCCCCCGGGCTCGGGGTACCCCGCGGCCTCCCCGTTCTCCGAGCCCTTCTGGCGCCGCCGCTTGGGCAGCTCCTCGTACTCGGAGGTCTCGCTCAGCGTCTCGCTCACGTTGCGCCGCCGCGGCTTCCCTCTCTGCGCCGCGTCCTCCGGCTTCCCGAACTCCCGCAGCCCGCGGCCCCTGCCGCCCCTCTGGGCCCCGACGCTGTTGCCGTAGCCTCCCCGGGGGTTCTCGCCGCCGCAGCCGCCGCGTCCCCCGCGGCCGCCCCCGCGCGAGTTGAACTCGCGGAAGCCCCGCCCCCGGCCCCGCCCTGTCCCTCTGGCTCCGCCGAACGCCTGCTCCTCGTCGATGAAGATCCAGTTGTTTCGGCGCGGGGCGGGCGGCTCCCTGCTCTCCGGCGGGTCCCTGACCTCCAGCAGGTCCTCGGTAGGGGTGACGGTCTTCTCCACCTTCGTTGCGACCGGGGCGTGCTTCTCCTCGGGCGGAGCGACGGCCAGGGCGACCGAGTGGCGGGTGCTCAAGGGCTGACCAGCATCCTTCTTCAGGTCGTACACGTTCGTGAGGACCTCCTTCTCCAGCCGGTACGGGACGGGCTTCTCCTCGGGCTCGGCCTTGGGCTTCTCGTTCTCCTTGTCCTCCACCTTCAGGGCCTTCAGCACCGGCTTCTTGATGGGCCCGGTCCTCCTGATCAGGGTCCTCCCGCTCGGCTCGGGCGGCTGGCTGCCGACGCTGCTGCCGGAGCCAGGATCCGACCACTGCGACTGGAGCCCTCCGCCTCCCTCCTTCTTGAGGGGGGCTTCGGCCCTCCAGCAGTCCGACTCGAAGCCCTTCTCCTTGGAGGAGCAGTCGAACGGCTCATCCCGCGAGTCGCCGCCGTCCTTGTGGTACCGGCCGTGGGCGAACTCCTTGGGCTCGCCGGGGGGATAGTCGCACTCGGCGGTCTGGGACCAGCCCGAGCCGACGGGCGGCGGGGACTCGTCCTGGAGCACGTTCCTCCCGGGCTCCCCGAAGGCCAGGTCCGGCCTCCTGGTCTGCCGGTAGCCCTGGTGGGGGGGCTCCTCAGCCGGGATGTCTCCGAACTCCTTTGCCCTGTCCTCGTAGGACTCTTGCTGGGAACACGCCCGCTCACTCCTGTACAAAACAAAAGGAATACACCTGTCAACAGTTCACAGATAACTACAACTATTATGACAGCTGTTGACCATTTTTTGACTATTATCCTACACAAATAAGACGTGAAAGCAAGAGCTCTGAAAACTGCACCTGGTACCATAGACGTTTTTACATGACAGACATTTAGCAGACACTCTTATTGAGATTGACTTACACTATTACATGGCATTTTACATTGTACCCATTTATACAGCTAGATACATACTGAAGCAATGCAGGTTAAGTACCTTGCTCAGGGGTACAACGGCAGTGCCCTACCCAGGAATTGAACCTATGACCTTTCGGTTACAAGCCCAGTTCCTTAACCACTGTGCTACGCTAGGAACTGATGTCGCGGAAGTGTATCTGACACTCAATAAAGCTGTTCGTCAGGCAATTCAATTCTGGTGAAATTGCGACGCGTTCACCGATGCGCAAACAGGTAAGCGAGTCGCGCAGGCAGCCACGGTCTCCCGCCATCGCGGCGGCCCCTCACCTGTCGTCCGAGCGGCTCGCGTCCTTGCCCTCGTGCTGTCGCTGGTAGGGCGGGGTGAAGCTGCGGGTGGGGGCGGGCGGGTAGGCGTCCTGGCTCCACATGGGGTACGGCTCGGTGGAAGGAGCCCGGCGCTCCTGGAGCATGCTGGGATGGCAGCCCTCGTCGGAGGCGGACCCCGGGCTGTTCAGGTGGTCCTGCTGCATCGTGGGCTTCATCATTCCTGGGCGGAAAAGTGGGCGGAGAGAAGTAAAAAAGGAGGATTCTGGAAAATTGGCTTTTTTCCCCATTTATTCCCCAGACTATCACTGCACTGCAGTAACAGCATACAAGTAAAAGCGCAAGGAAGTTCCCAAAGGTAAATTCTGACCAACTGAAAATTTGTTTGCTCATTTTGAGAGGCCGGAAACCTTTGCCACAACATAACACCAAGCTATTTCATTTGCAGCATTTGAGATCATCTGAAGAAGTCAAGACATTTGTTAGCCAAGACCTGCCCCATTTGCAATCCACGTCCAACGTGGAAGTCATTTTGCCCAGAGACCTCAGAGACGACATTTATAAACTGCAGGTCAATGGCACAGGCAGCACCCACCTGAGGAATGGACGGGGTTGGGGTAGTAGTCCACGGGGGAGCGCCCCTGCGTCATGCGGGGGTCCATGTAAGGGGGCATCATCATCCAGCGGGGGTCGAAACCCAGCACGTGAGGGGGGTAGTACCCACGCTGGGCGTGGGCGGCACTGGACTGTGCAGGGTTCCCTGCTGGCTGCTGCCAGTGGGGCACCTTGTACACCTGGTCCTGGAGGGCAAGAGTTCACAGATCAGCCAATCAGATCAGTCCATATAGACTAGCAGAACATTCCCCCGCCCCCCACGGAGCCATGGCAAAGTACAATGCCAAAAGGGTGCACAGTAACTTGCTCATCAATAGTCCAAGAGGAGAAAAAGCACCAATTATCTTACTGAGTGAACTAGGAAAACTGAAGAAATTAATATTCTATACAATTCTATGCAAGGATAAAAACAGTTAAGATCAGAACATACAAAAGCCAGTTACATAAAGCCAGACGCAATACTCCCAATGAACCCATGCTAAAACCAACCGACCCAGCATACACAAGCCAACAGACAAACATCGTTCCGGCTTTAAAATGGCTGAAAATTATTCAGATCTACCCCAAAATTTTGCATGATAATTAAGAACCAGCGGACTAAAGAGTTTTCACTGCACTACAAAGACCGTCCAAACCTTTACTGCTAATCTGGAAAACATCTGTTCCTTTTAACACTGTAGCGCCCCGTCCGCTCATGCCCTCTAATCCCAGGGGATTATGGGATAAGGAAGTTAGAGTTGGCTTCAGGGAGATGTCGTGGGGCAGGGTGGAGGTTGTCCACCCTAGGGTCATGGGGCAGGGTGGAGGTTGTCCACCCTAGGGTCATGGGGCAGGGTGGAGGTTGTCCTCACCTGCTGGTGCTGCTTCTGGAAGCGAGGGGGCAGAGATTTCTGGTACTTCGCGTAGTCGGGAACGGGGGACGCAGGCCCGGGACCCTCGTCCTCGCTGCGGTAGTTGGCGGGCTCGTCCTCTCTGTAGTCCTGGGCAGCGTACTGCTCTGGGGGAACCTCCGCTGGCTCTGCAGGGGGGTCGGAGAGTCTGATTATCCCCCAAAAGATCCCCCTTCCCGCACCCCAATCTCCAAACATCCTTCTAATGTCACACTACACAGGCTATTCGTACAGCAAGCACCAGACGTGTCTAAAACAAATTTCCTTCGGGACAAGTCTCTTATCTTAGTTTATCTTGTTCCCTACAATGTAATAGATAGTGGAATGCAAATCATAACTCTTCATAACAAATTCACACCACAAAAGTTTGAACTATTATTAGAACTCCGCCTGATTACTCTCAGTACTGTCGTTTTGATATATCTTATAAAGTTTATTCTTTTTTTTTCTCAAATACTTAGCATTACTCATCCACTGCAGAGCCTGCTTTTTCCAACTTACATTTTCATACTTTCGGAATGAATTTACATGCGCATCAAGAATAACCCTTTGGAACCTATGAAAAATTCTGGACTTAGAGGACACCCTCTCAAATTGCCAAAACCAACCACGGAATGTCCATTTGACCCAAGTGGCTCCACTACCCCTGTGCTGCAAGTTCTGTCAGTGTTATTACAAAGCACGACATCCAGAATTCATTTCCCTCTCGTAGGCTGATTGACATACAGTGCCAAAAAAATTGTCATTTACAACATTTAAAAATTCTTCCTTTTTCCTTGTCCCGTCATCAATTCCCAATTAACAGCAGGGTATCTGAAGTCTGTGTCAACTGTGTCACAGCCCCCACTACACATAACCTCAAGTTCTAAAAAAAGTTGGCATGAACGGCCGTTCCGATGACGCAAACCAGGTCAGCAGAGAGAAAAAGAACCGCTGGGCGCTCACCTTTGGTAGCGTACTGCCAGCTCTCCTGGGGGAGTTTCGGGGAGTCCTTCCCCGGCGGGGAGGGCGGCGGCTCCTTGCCGTCGGGCTCCCGCGGGGCCCCCTCGGCCCGGGGCGGGGGCCTCTCGCTCTTGCCGAACTTCTCGTCCAGCTTCTTGAGCTTCGCGGCGCAGGCGGCCAGGCGCTCCTCCCGGGCGCGCCGCTCCTGCTCCTCCCGCCGCCGCCGCGCCCGCTCCACCGCCTCGGAGAGCTCCGGGGAGACGAACTTCCCGCGCGCAGCCGGCCGCGGCTGCTGCTGCTGCTGCTCGTCCTTCTCCTCCACCGACTCGCCGCGGTGGAGACCGCCGCTCACGCCCGCTTTCTGCTGGGGAGGGGGGGGGGGAGCGGACAACAACAAGCCGGCGCTCTTATCCACGAGGGAATCACGCCGCTCGCGATCTTCACGCTAACAATCCGTTTACTAAATCAAATCAATTTTATATGTGTAGACCAGACCTGGGTCAAATACGCATTTGTTTTGGACTCAAATTCTTTTTTTTTTTTACGCTTTACTGATCTTGTCTGGTGTGTTGGAACCAAGGAAATACTCTCAAAAAGTGCAAAACCCTGCCTTCTGGTCATATTGGCAGGTTCAGTTACACCAGGCAAGATCAACAGAGCGCAGAAAAAGTATTTGGCGAAAAAGTATTTGAAAACAAAAGAAACACTTTTTTGACCCAGGTCTGGTACAGACAGAGAACGGTCACAGACGCTTTACTGAGCAACACAAGGAAAAACTGGGCAAAAACCAGGCCGGAACCCTCAAAAAGGAAGTGAGGTATATAAAGTTTGAGCTGAAGATTTGCTGAAGCAATTCCGTTTAATACCTTGGATCAAGACTACAACCCACAAGGATCTCACTCGGGAATCGAACCCACAACCTTGGAGCTGCCAGTCCAGTTCTTTAACCATTTACAGCACACAGCTACCCGTGAACATGCCGGGGGATGGGACCAAAGCTAGATCCCCATCCCCAACGCAGTGTGGGCAATTCAGAGACTGGCTTAAAGCACAGTGCACCCCCCCTCCCCACCCCCCAACTCCCCAAAATGTGCTTCTGCCTCAGCGATTAATGAAGAACAATGCTCCTCAGCTTCAGGGCAGTTCTTCCCAGCACATTACGTTATTTGGAGATTGAAACACGGCTGGGTAAGAACGACAGGCTAAGTGTTTAGGCGCTGGCGCTACACTGGCAGCGGTGTCCCGTAGGTAAGCTCAGTTGCGCCCCGGTGCGTTTTCGGTGGGTCTTACCAGGGCGGGGGCGTGCTCAGCAGGGGTGAACCTGCCGCTGGTCTTCCTGGGGGGCTGCTGGTCCGGGTAGCGGTGGTGTCCTTCGTCCTCGAGGCCGTCCTGGATGTACACTCCCTCTCCCGAACTGAGGGAGGACTGGCGTTCCCTCCCGTGCTCCCAATCCACCCTGTCCATAAAACACAGGCGTGGTCAATCACCAGCTACTCATCACCACCAACCAACCGCATCCATCACCAGCTACTCATCACCACCAACCAACCGCATCAATCACCAGCTACTCATCACCACTAACCAACAGCAATCACCAGCTACTCATCACCACCAACCAACAGCATCAATCACCAGCTACTCATCACCACTAACCACCCGCATCAATCACCAGCTACTCATCACCACTAACCAACCGCATCCATCACCAGCTACTCATCACCACCAACCAACAGCATCCATCACCAACGACACACCACCACCAACCAACAGCATCCATCACCAGCTACTCATCACCACCAACCAACCGCATCAATCACCAGCTACTCATCACCACCAACCAACAGCATCCATCACCAGCTACTCATCACCACCAACCACCCGCATCAATCACCAGCTACTCATCACGGACTGATAACGTCAGTTACCAGCTGCACGTCACGGACAGTCACGCAGAGGAGGTAAGACTCTGAGGGGTGGTGCAGAGGGGCCAGACCTACCACTTCTTGTTCTTCTCGTTGCACGCGTGCTCCTCCTCGTCGTCGCTGAACTTCAGTTTCTCGCTGTAGTCCACCTCCTCGTGGAGCCCTGCGACAGAAGCAGACACGTTTCAGAGGCCCGGAGCTCTCTCACGGGGAGCAGAGCAGCCCCACTGCGACAGCAGCGCTTGCCGTAAGCACAGCCAATCCCACGAGGAGCGAGGAACGCCACTTTCCTTTTCTTTTTTTTCCCTTCCCCCTAGCACAGAAACTCCTCCATCTGCTCAAGTTTGTACTGGCTGTATCCTCAAACGGCCCCACAGCGGCTCAAGGACGGCCATTTTGGCTCTAAACTGGCAATCCTTTCAATTATTGCAGCCAACACAATGCAGACTGGCAATCAATTTTACAAAACTGCATTTAAATGAGTAAATTAGCAAAATCGTGGATAATAAATAACAAGGAGGAGGAACAAGATTCAAGGTTAAGGACATTTAATGTGCTATTTGTGAACCCAAACGCACTGTAACCAAGGAGACCAGGGCAGGCCAATAGCACAGATGAGATGAATTACACAAGAAATACATAAACATGAGGCGTACCAACCCCAGGCATGCATGTCAGAGGCAATTTAACACCAAGACAGACAGACGCAGTTTTAATAAACCAAAACCCAAGTTGAGTTTAACACACGGACTGGTGCGGATTCAATAAACTGAAACCTGAGTTTAACACACAGAAGACTGTTGCAGTTTTAGCTGAGCTTAAAACCACAACAATCTTCTGTGTGTTGAACTCAGGTTTCAGTTTAACACGCAGAAGACTGGCACAGTTTTAATAAACTGAAACTTGAGTTGAGTTTAATGCACAGAGGGCCACTGTGGTTTTAAACAGACACCGTAGTCGAGTCTCAGTTGTAAACGGACTCCACAGTCGAGTCGCGGTTGTGAACGCACACCACGGTCGCGTCGCGGTTGTGAACGCACACCACGGTCGAGTCGCGGTTGTGAACGCACACCACGGTCGCGTCGCGGTTGTGAACGCACACCACGGTCGCGTCGCGGTTGTGAACGCACACCACGGTCGCGTCGCGGTTGTGAACGCACACCACGGTCGCGTCGCGGTTGTGAGCGGACTCCGGGCTCGAGCGGCTCACCTGCCCAGCCGTCCTCGCAGTCGTTGTCCAGGTCGTCCAGGTCCTTCAGGTCCTCGGGGTTGATGATGGCGGGACGAGGGGCGCGGTCGCCGGGGCGACGGATGGGCCGCGACGAGGGCCGAGCGGGGCCGCGGGTGAAGCGGTTCTCCCGCCTGACCTCTCCGCTACACGGGCAGGGGAGGGAAGGAGCGAGGGAGAGAGACAGAGAGGGGGGGGAAGAGAGCAGAGCGAGAGAGAGAGGGAGAGAGAGAGCAGAATGAGAGAGAGAGGGGCAGAGAGAGAGCAGAGCAAGAGAGGAGGAGAGAGCAGAGAGAGAGAGAGAGGGGGGAGAGAGAGAGGGAGAGCAAAAGAGCGAGAGAGATTAAAACAGGTTGGGAACCCACCTGTAAACTCTTCTTTTTAATGCTCTGCATGTAAAACAACATTTTTTTTTAAAAAGCGTATTAAGAACTGTCAACTGGCTTTTCCGTGAGTTTCCCCAACGCGACCGCGTGAGGCACTTCCTGTGAGGGAAAGGAGGCGCGTGGGGGGGCGTGGCTTACTTGACGGTTTCGGGGCCGGGGAACGGCGGTCTGAACGTGGGCCGCGCTTCGAATCGCACCGGGGCCACCACGGCCGCGGGCCCGTGGTCCTGGGACGAGGGCGAGTCCCGATTCTCTTTGGGACACATCTGCAAAGACAGCGGGGTTAGAGTGCAGCGGGAGCTCCCCCATCAGCTATGGGACCTCCCCCATCAGCTACGGGACCCCCCCCATCAGCTACGGGGCCTCCCCCATCAGCTACGGGACCCCCCCCCCCCATCAGCTACGGGACCCCCCCCATCAGCTACGGGACCCATGTTCACACGTCAACCTATGGGTCACCTTAAACTCACACTCACACACACACACACACAAGCCTGAAGGCAAAACATTCCATTTAACTGCAATCTAAAAGCTAATTAACATGTACCGCCTCAAAGAAAAAACCATTTAAAAAGCCACTGCCTGTCATCTCATCTGAAAACGCTGAACATAAAACACTAAAAGACAGAACTTACAGTGCAGGTCACGCCAACGACAAACAGCACGATCATGCCAATTACTACAAACGCTTCACTTTCAGGAGGCATGAATGCAGGAATCCACTATATGCCTGAGGGCAAACCGTAAGGAGCCTTTAACAGACTGCTGCTGCTTTTTAATCTTATCACTACGCTGCTGGAACCCCCAAAGCCCCCCGTGGGGTACTTATGAAGGCAGGGTGCCCCCCTGGGGTACTTACAAAAGCAGTGGGCTCCCCTGGGGCACTTACAAAAGCAGGGTGCCCCCACTGGGGTACATACAAAAGCAGGGTGCTTAAAGTAGGGAACCCCCACTGCAGGACTTACAAAAGCGGGGTACCCCCGTTGGGGACTTAGGAAAGCAGAACCCCCCCCCCCGGTACTTACGAAGGCGGGCAGCATGTCGTGGTAGACGGTGGTGGGGTGGTGCTGCTGGTACTGCAGGACTGAGGGGGCGCTCCGCCTGAGGGACAGGGCGGGGCGGAGGGCGGGGTCCTTGGGCTCGGCGGCGGCGGAGGCGGCGGGGGGAGGGGGAGGGGGGGCGGCGACGGCGGCGGCTGCGGGGGCCGCGGCGGGGGGCGGGGGAGGGGGCGCCGACGCCTCAGCCGGCCCGCCGCTCCTGGCCTCGGGTTCGGAGGAGAGCGGCGCGGGCGCCGAGGGGGGGTGCAGGTTCCTCCCTCCTCCCTCCCGCCAGCTCGTCACGTCTGCGGGGGGGGGGGAGAACGGGCATCGTCATTACGGGCCTCGAACCCACACACATGCGGCTCTAACCGCCAAACACACGCTCTGCAACGGGAACATCCGCCTCTCGCACGTTCACACAGAAGCTACGCGCGCGGGCGGGTGGGGTGGGGGGGCCGTGTGGCACAGCCCCACACAACCCCACACGCTCAACCCCACCGCCACGACGCCCCACCGTACCACAATCCCGTCCCTCTAACCCTCTCCGCTTCACCCCCCCCCTTTAAATAAACACAAAAATGCATCAGGAGGGCCCGTCTCCTGTTCACCTATTCAGAAACAAGACCAAGGTTAAAACCTAGTATACGGCTGGACCTAAAACACGTGATCTGGCCGACCAATGGTGTGACTTCTTAACTCGGGACGACCAATGGTGTAACTTCATCACTCACTCAGTCAGTCAGTCACAGACATTCGCGTTTGCAGGGCTGGCTCCGCGGTTGCGGTCCAGCCAAAAAAAGGGCCAGATTCTGTTCGTTAAGCCCTTATTATCCTTACAGGACACAAAGCTGTTCCACGCAGGCTCCCGCGGTCTCCGATAGCAACGACGCCGGCTGCGAGCGCGTCTCGTCGGGGAGCTTCGCGTCCCAGGAGGGGGGCCGTTCAGTTCCGCGCCGAGAACGCAGAGCCGGGTCCCCCTTACATAACGATCGCCATCGGGTACGAGGCGAGTGAAACCATGGCGACGGGGCTCGAGGGGAATGTCTGTGCAGGTTCTCCGCGCGCGATGTAAAGCTCAGCCTCTACTACGCTCGACATCTTACGTGGTTACCCAATCGAACAGCTTGCCTGACCCTGGTCCTGGAGATCTACAGTCCTGTAGGTCTTCACTGCAACCCTAACAAGGTGCACCTCACTCTACAGCTAGAAATCTACTGTCCTGTAGGTTTTCACTCCAACCCTAACAAAGTGTACCACGATCTACAGCTAGAGATCTACTGTCCTGTAGGTTTTCACTCCAACCCTAACAAAGTGCACCTCACTCTACAGCTAGAGATCTACTGTCCTGTAGGTCTTCACTCCAACCCTAACAAAGTGCACCTCGATCTACAGACCTCACTGAGCTGTTAATTACAATTAGGAGTGCTAAATTAAATTAGGGTTGAAGTGGTAACCTATGGGAGGGTATATCCCCAGGACCAGGGTCGGGCTGCCCTGGCAAAGAGTATAGGTCACTCACACCAGACACATTAAAACACTGATTCCCTCGGGTCAGGGGTGCCAAACTGAACCCCAAGGGGGTCAAACTGAACCCCAGGGGGGCCAAACTGAACCCCAGGGGGGCCAAACTGAACCCCAGGGGGGCCAAACTGAACCCCAGGGGGGCCAAACTGAACCCCAGGGGGGCCAAACTGAACCCCAAGGGGGCCAAACTGAACCCCAAGGGGGCCAAACTGAACCCCAAGCGGGTCGCGGTGTCTGCAGGTTTTCCCGTTTTCCTTTCAATCAGCTGCCAGTTAAGGCCTTGAGAACAAGGCGCGTGGATTCCTCAGACGACCAATGACTTAGCATGTGCTGAGGACACCCAGAAAACCAGCAGACAACGCGGCCCTCCAAGACCACAGCTTTACACTGGAGCCTTAGGTGTACATTAATGACATTAAGGACATTCGTTTTGACAAACTAACACGCTAACATCGACCCCAAGCCCGAGCGCGTTCTGGGGAAGCGCGGCCTCCTGGGAGGCGGCCCCCGAACAGGAAGTGCCTTACTCTGGGGGCAGAGGCTTGGTCTGGGCCCATACGACAGATCTGCAGTGTCTCTCAGCTCTCAGCGTAGCTCAGCTCTATAGCTCAGTACTTACTCTGGGGGCGGAGGCTTGGTCCGGGCCCATACGACAGATCGAAGGCGCTTCTTTCCTTGACGGCCTTGTCCTGTTCCCCAGCTGCCTTCAGCGTCGGAAATTCCTCGTGAGAGAAGGGCTGCAGTCGGCTTGAGGCCCTTGAACCTGGAGCAGAGGGGGCGGGGGGGTGGCAGGAGGTCACGGGTTCAATTCCTAAACGGGGCATTACCCTCGAGCAAAGGTACTTAACCTGAACCGCTTCGGAAAGTATCCGACTGTACAAATGGATACAGTGTAACAGTGTAAATTTGTCCATCTGTTAAATGCCCAAAACGTAAATTAACCTGAAGCGATTCGGGTTAAGCATCTTGCTCAAGGGCGCAACAGCAGTGTCCTGCTCGAGTCCTAAAGTGGAAGCGCATCCTTGAGCAGGGTACTTAACCTGAAAAAAAAAAAAAAAAAAAAAAGAGAATCCGAAGCATAAAAAGGATGAGACTGCGGGGGTGTCAGTCAGCATCGTCATAGCAACAGCAAGCGAGGCGAGAGCTTCTGACCGAACCGGCTGCGGATGCAAAGGTTTACGGACCCCTGCGTCTCGCGACGTTCATCATTACGGTTGTGAAAGATTTACGTCCGTTTACCCGAAAAGACGACCCACAGGCTTCAGAGAACCCGTGACATTTACCCGCACAGACCAACAATTACAGAGCCAAGCGTTACTTTTGATCCATCTCTTCCCCGCCCCGACTACATTTTTCCATGCTGTGAAATTTTAAAACCGAAACGCAGGAACAAATTAAAAAAAAAAAAAAAAAAAACATTAGATTATAAAAGAAAGGACAGAACGGTCTGACATTAAGTCCACCCACAGCGTTTGGGTTGCGGTCTCATTACAATCGAGTGCAGATGGTGTGGGGGGGGGGGGGGGGGGGGGGGGGGAGGAGCTACGTTTGACGGACAGACACTCACCATCTTGTTCTACTGCCTTTCCGTTTAGTTGTGCCCATTGCTTTGGTCCACCAGTGTTTGTGTTCTGTGGGGGAAGCCACACCAGAAAAGGAACGTTAGTAACGAGCAAGACGACACTGATGATGATGATGATGATGATGATGTCACCACGCAACACGTCCCTGAGGAAGGAAGGCTTTGGCTGAAACGCCGGGCGTTTTATTGCGCGGTTCAGTTCATAATGAATAAAGAACGGAGAGAAAAGCACTTTTGCCCTCGAGGGCCCTCGCCTTATTTTATACGGATGTTTCTGGATTTGCACCCACTTTGTTTGGTAATCTGTTTTAAAATTGTTCATTCGTCCTCAGAGGACCACCTCCAGCTTTTTTATCACCACAAAACACAGAAATGTGCTACAAAATAGGGGAAGGGGTGAAGAGGAAACAGATTTTTGTTTGAAAAAACCACCACTCAATTGTCTTTTGCCTTGTGTTGCTATTGGCAACGGCTCCAGAGTGGACCACTGCGCTTCGCCGAAAGTGGCTATGTTTCTCTGCCACCACCTACCCTGCTGTTCGAGAAACGGAACCAACAGCAGGACTGGTATGGCCTTCGTATCCCGCAGCAACAGTAGGCCTGGTACGGGCTTCGTATCCCACGGCAACAGCAGGTCTGGTATGGGCTTCGTAACCCTCGGCAACAGCAGGCCTGGTTCGGGCTTCGCACCCACAGCAACTGCAGGCCTGGTAACGGCCTTCGTTACCCACAGCAACAGCAGGCCTGGTAACGGCCTTCGTAACCCACGGCAACAGCAGGCCTGGTAACGGCCTTCATTACCCACAGCAACAGCGGGCCTGGTAACGGCCTTCGTAACCCACGGCAACAGCAGGCTTGGTACGGCCTTCGTAACCCACGGCAACAGGAGGCCTGGTATGGCCTTCGTAACCCACGGCAATAGCAGGCCTGATGCGGGTTTCATAACCCTCGGCAACAGCAGGCAGGGTACAGGATTCATAACCCACAGCAACAGTAGGCCTGGTACAGGCTTCGCAACCCATGGCAACGGTAGGCCTGTTACGGGACTCGTAACCTGCGGCAACAGCAGGTCGCATTTGAGTATCCCGGGGCAACACAAACGGACCCCCCTTGGGTTCTCCACTTTCCCCTCTCACGGCTCATCGCTGAGCTCAGTGAAAGCTTGAGCAGCCGAGACAGACCAACCTAGTGACATCACAACCTAGACTGTTCCAATACTAGTGCTAATAGCTGCAAAAAAAAAAAAAAGCCAAATTTGATCTATTTTTCCAGCAAATACAAGTGAATTTCTCATTTGAAAGGGGTGCATCTTATCGGAGGTCAAACGCGAGCGAAGCAGAGCGGCGTTAGCGGGAGCCTAGCGTCCCCGCTAAAAGCGCGACCGGCGGACCCACCTCCTGGCTCGCTAGCAGAGTCGGCTTCTGAAGATTGGAGACAGATTTCTGAGAAGGCAGCGGAGGCAGCGACTCCAGCGGCTGTGTGGTTGATGCAGTAGAACTGTGGGGCGAGAAGGGGGGGGGGGGGGGGGGCGGTGAGAGGGGGGGAAAGAGTGAAACCCAGGGCCGTGATCACAGCCGTGCGCTAAGCCCGACAGGCTACGGTACGGAGGCTAATAAATCACACGCTCCCTTTGAAGCTAATGCACATTTAAAATACTATTAAATAAAAAAATTCTGATTTTTTTTGCAACCCACAGCATATCCAGGAAACCATACCCCACCCCCACCCCCATTACTGCACACAGTTTAAATAAAAAAAACATCTTATAACCAGCATCACAAAGCATTTGTGCAAGATGCGGCCCTTTCTCCTGTCCATGGGCTACCCAGCTTCAAAATCCCGCTGCCTGTCCTGTGGCCCCAGGAACCGCCGATGCGTAGGAGAACGACAAAGCGCTCGTTTACGAACGCGTTCGCCTCCTCTCCTTACACGGACGCGATGGGCGTGTCCGAGACCCGCGCCAGGGACTGCACATCCTCGTTTGAAGAACGTTTTTACAAAATCATAACCGATTTACACAAACCAGATATTCAACAAGATCTGCAGATATTCCACAGAAATTAAAGCACGGGTAGCCGCATACTTACAAAACCCACCCGATAAATTTAAATCGGGAAAAAAAAAAGAAAATACTTCCAGCAGATCTCGTTTCTGCCTATTCCCTGTGCCTCCAGAAACAGCCGGAAGATCTACCAAGCATTTTTATTTATTAATTTATTTTTGTTACTGATATTTATATATATATTTTTTTGTTACAGATAACATTCCTGCCAGACAGAGTGTGTGAATAAATGGAATCGGGTTTGGTTTGTCCACGGAGACTATGCTGCACTAATAAACAGGTGTGAAGCGCAGGGCAGTGTTGACTGCTGAAGCGCAGTCCTCACACAGCACATTTTACAGGCTGTTCCCTGCACCAAACACCCCATCCTCCAGCGTGTCCTCGCCGCCGCCGCTGCTGCTGCTGCCGCCGCCCACACAGGAACACATACACACACACAGGTACATACACACTCGCACATACAGACACACACGGGTACACACACAGACTCGCACATATACACACACACACACACACACACAGGTACAGCACAGGCTGGCTGCAACACTTGGGGTTCACACACATGCATGTATACAGACAGAAACTCACGTGCACACAGGCTCACAAATAAGCATATATGCGCGCCACACACACACACGCCCATTTCACTAGACTCTCTCCTCACACACTGAAAATTAAACATTCAGAGGTAACCTTAGAGTCCACCCACACAAAGCACCGCAGACCGACCGACCGACCGACCCCCCCCCCCCCCACTCCCCCTCACCCTCACCTCTTTTGATCTGGTTGTTCCTGCTTGTTTGCCCATCCTGTTCCGTCTTTGGGCACGATAATCACATTGGGGTCGTTTCCTTTGTTTTCGGACTTCAGGCTCGGGAGGTGCGCGGGGGGGGGCATCCGCCGGGCTGTGGCAACTTTGCCGAGACTCTGCAGGCCATGTCGAGGAACAACTGTGGAAGGGGGGGGGGGGGCGAGTTTAACCAGGCACGGTCCCGTGTCACGCAACAGCCAAACCATAGGCCCAAACAAGCCATTCAGCTATACCACAACCCTCACGCCTCCAATAACACAGGAGGGGGAGGGACCAACATCACGGCGAACGAACCCCGTGTCCACAGAAAACGAACCCCGTGTCCACAGCGAACGAACCCCGTGTCCACAGAAAACGAACCCCGTGTCCACAGAAAACGAACCCCGTGTCCACAGAAAACGAACCCCGTGTCCACAGAAAACGAACCCCGTGTCCACAGAAAACGAACCCCGTGTCCACAGAAAACGAACCCCGTGTCCACAGAAAACGAACCCCGTGTCCACAGAAAACGAACCCCGTGTCCACAGAAAACGAACCCCGTGTCCACAGAAAACGAACCCCGTGTCCACAGAAAACGAACCCCGTGTCCACAGAAAACGAACCCCGTGTCCACAGAAAACGAACCCCGTGTCCACAGAAAACGAACCCCGTGTCCACAGAAAACGAACCCCGTGTCCACAGAAAACGAACCCCGTGTCCACAGAAAATGACCCCCGTGTTCACAGCGAATGAACCCCATATCCACAGTAATTGCAGTGCAAAGCTTTGTGAGGCGCCTTACCTGTAGTTTTCTGAGTTTCTATTGACTTTCCCTTGTACTTATCAAACAAGCTGAGCGAGGAATACTTGCTTTT
Organism: Anguilla anguilla; assembly: GCF_013347855.1. Taxonomy (NCBI): domain Eukaryota; kingdom Metazoa; phylum Chordata; class Actinopteri; order Anguilliformes; family Anguillidae; genus Anguilla; species Anguilla anguilla. The sequence continues at coordinate 23,182,259 of NC_049214.1, read as the reverse complement.
CCCATCCTTGGACTTGGAAATTTGCCCTAAACGATCGGACATTGCGATGAAATGTCATCGAGTATGGAAGTTTTTCTTTGCTCCTCTTCCTATGGGCCTTTGTTTCTGTGGAAGACAGAGAGAGAGCTTTTTAAAAAAAAACAAAACGGGACAAAAAGGGTTAGCAAACAAAACAACAAAGCTTAATGTGCTTAATACTCTATAGAGTTTGCATAATAAAAACCACCTGGCATTAATATCCAACGACATTAAAGGAGTATTCACACGACAATTGCCTCTGAGTAGAACAAGACATCTTACCCAACAATAAGCATTCAAATTTTCACAAAACAGCTTAAATTTAATGAGTTTGAACCAATGGAGAGCTGTGCCCAGTGCAACAGAAAAGCATGCCGACAGAAAACAAAAGAAAAAGAAAGATTTGAGACCTCTAGGATAAAAAATAAAAAAAATAACCCTGTATACAACCGCCACAACCTTACGAGTTTCCCTAAAGCTGAGCAGTTTCCCCTGACTGACCCTCCTGGGCCCCAGGATAATATCTCCAAAAATAAAAAAAAGCGAACGCGGGGTCACTGGGTTTCTGCAGACTTCAGCGAGGGCCTTTAAAAATATCGCGTTCCACCGAAAGTAAACCTCGCGGAGAAAGCTGCCGATTCAGAGAGAAAACCGAAAAACGTCCATTTAATTACGCAGCCGTGAGGAGCTGCATTTAGCTACCTGTGCTGACGGCTTTTCTTGAGCCAAACCGCCACCGCCGCCCCCCCCCCCCCCCCCCCCCCCCCGCCGCCCCCCCCCCACCCACCCCACCCCCCACATATCTATCAGATTTCCGTGCCTTCATAAAACGTTTCAGATTAAGGCTCAGAGAAAACGCGCCACTGCTAGCGCATCAGTAAGAGCGATGAGGTAAAGTTACCAGGTAAATTCTGAGATGGACCAAAGTCTCAATCACCCCGAGGTTTAATCATCTGGGGGGGGGGGGGGGTACAGGGCTGGAAGCTGGAACTTTAACGGCTTTGACAGCCCCAATAAGAGGGCCGGCCGGCTGCGCCCGTCGGCCCGCCCCGCCCCGAGGGCCGCTCCTGGCAGGGTCGGGCAGGCCTGCCGCGGTGGGCGGCGGTCCAGGGGGTCCACCAGCCGACCCCAGAACCCGCCAGAAGACGACAGCAGAGGGATGCCCCTCTTTGGGCTGCTCGCAGGAAGTACGTCACGTACCTTCCGTAGCTAATGAGTAAACAACCGTCTTTTTCTGGCAACCTAAGCAGTTTACTCATTAACGCAGTTTAAAATAGGCACTTTCGGCTGGGTGGGGGGGGGGGCCTCAACACAGAAAATATGCTTCTGGACAAAATCTGAGATATGGCCTTGTTTAACGGAATATTAGTATTAGAGGCTAGGCTTAACGCATGCATTGCCCTCTGGTGGGATGATCCCCAAAGACATTCTTTGACACGTGCAAGCGTATGTTTAATTTGGAAAAGCCAAAAGTGAGCACTCATTTTAGTGTGTAGAAGACAAACCTAATAAAATGACCTGTTCTCCCATCTACACACTACTGACCTAGTCCTCATGATGGGTTTTTAAATACCCTTAAAAGAATGGCATAAATGCAGCCAAGTGAATTCACTATATGTATGTGTGTGTGTTCATGTGTGTATGTATGTATGCGTGTGTTAATGCGGGCATAAACACTACTATTGAATAACATTTATTGTCCACCCCTACCCAAGCCAAAGAAAATCATGGGGTCTAATTCTAGACTTAAACCCTTATTCACCATTTCTGTGGCAAAAACCAGTTTAATTATATGGCCAGACCACGGTGGGGAGACCGGAGATTCTAAAAGATAGCACGTAAATGTACTTATGTCAATCAAGAGATGAAATACCATGAAATTAAAATTTGCGGAAGCATTCACACAAAAAAACAAAACTTTCTAGGTTTGCATAACACTGGAACAAACCGAGAGGGGGTCTTATCCAAAATGGAGATCTCATATGTTCAACGGAACATACTGGTCAATATATTACAACATGGAGACGTCCACATCTCTAATACTAGACGTTAAATGTACAACATGTTCCGTCGATGTTTTAAGACATGCTTGTAGCAGTAACGATTACTATTTGCATCAATTCATATAAAAATGCATCTGAAAAATAAATTTCGAGTTTAAAATGTCAACGTTCGCCGGCCTACTCCACAGCAGCTCACCTTGGTTGCCCTGGTCAACCAAACATACAAGAATCAGACCATTTTTGTGGACATTTTTCAGCCATTTTACCCCCACAACAGCTGCGCCTTTGTACACTTGAAGTACATCAATAGGAAAGACTGTTGATTAACTAGCCACGCAAGATCAAATTCAGGAACTGGCTTGTGATTTTTACTAATTTACGTTAGCAAGCTACTAGCAATATCTACAGGGCTTAAACACCCCCACTCCCCCCTAGCTAACATTAGTGATCAGGGAACAGATGCTTATCCCCGTGATAAAGCCCCCGTTCGGGCCGGGGTGATATACGGGACAGTGAGTTTCCCCTCGGGAATAAAACGGGCTAATCGCCTGAACACTGACACCGTTCCTCTGGGATAAGGGTGTTAGCCAGCTAGCTAATATAGCTAGAGGAGCTCCGGTCCTGAAATGCTCCCCGTTGCGCTTGCGACCGGATACCTAGACTTTCACGTCCATTTTGTCATTCCCAAAGGCAGGATCCAACCAGCTCGCTGGCGACGGAGTTCAGCAAAACACCGACTGTTCTGTGTACGAACACGAAGAGCCCTTTAAAAAAACACTGTGCAGGCACTAGCAAACCAGTCAGAAAACACCGTTAACAGACAGAGCAATGACGGATATAGCGTTAGCTACCTTGGGTAACCAATGCTAGCTAATGTTACGCTATTTCAATTTACGGATGCACAGTGTCCTTTATCATATCCATATTTATCTAGACAGCTAAATTAATAACGTAATCAACACCACCAATACAAGTTAGTTAGCCACTTGGTTGGCTCACATTCTCACACTGCAAGACTTAGACAATTTCATACAATTTTGTCTTCCGGCTGGTTAACAATCTCGACCTTGTAAAACATATTTCAGTAACTAAACTATGTCGGTTTATCTACGTGGGTCAATGTGAGCTAGTTCACGTTAAAATCAAAGACTAACCGAGGCGAAATTCAGATCAAAATGGCACAGATTAGTTAGGTAACTGGTCAGAAAGCAAAGCATAGAAAACCGATGGTGTTTCTCTCCTAAGGGAAACGCGCGTCCCAATTTATCACAATTCTTTCAGTTTTCGGATGTTGGACAACAAATGAGTTAGTTAACGTAAGGTTACCTAAGATTGTTAGCCAACGTTATGTAAATGTGCTCATAATGGCAGATCTGACTAGAAACTATTTACCAGGCTAACGTTAGCCGTACACCAAGGCCCTCATAAAAACGAAATCATCAGGCGTTAGGTTCGCGATCAGCCCGCTTGCCTTACCAATATTCCCAAGTACTTCCAGCTCGATTTGGACTGCGCTACAACATCGGGAAAAATAAACACACATTCAACTGGATAACCATAAACGCAGAACGTAAAGCTAACGTTAGCCTCACCAAGACAGGAAAAGTCCGCAGATATTCGCCGTGTTTCAGGATGAAATATAGCTGCTCGGCTAGCACGACCCGAAACGCACATCCAGCTTAGCCTAGCGTACTATAGCCATTTCACAGCAAAACAGTTGCGATTTCGCAACCGTACGGGCAGCTAATCAGCTAGCACTTCAGCTATCACTAAAGATTTATCTCGATTAACACAGGATAAGGTTAAGGGAATTAAGACAACTTACAAAAAAAGACTTTAGGACGAACACCGTTGTTGCCTGAAGCCCGGAAACCTTATTTCACAAAACAAAACTGCAGATAGGAAGCTAGCAAAACCGACTACATTAGATTAATAAAGTTTGGAGCCGAACCCCCAGAGTGCAAACATGCACCGTTAAGATCACAATACTAAATAAATACTTGCCTATGAAAAAACGGTAGAAATTGCGCAATTATGGCCCAAACCTGCCGTTTTTCCCTAAAAAGCGAGAAGCGCGGAAGAGAGGAGACGGCTAGCTGTGCTGATTAAAAATGGCTGCTGCCAAGAACAAAGCAACAATGAAACTGGCGAGACGAGGCTCCATTAAACCCCGAAAAGCCGTCCACATCAACACCGTTACCGAGCCACAACTCACCGGTCTCACGGAAAAATGTTGGATCAGATCGAATACAACGAAGCTTTCCCAGTACACAGGATCACTATAAAGGATGGATGGAGATTGTTCTCCTGTTTCTTTCCGTGTTTATTCTCTCTAGGCTCCCTGCAATACTTTGACTGCTTGTGTTTTTAAAGGACCTAACCGGCCTTGGGAATCCCTGCTCTGGGCTGTGGTGTCGCTGTCTCCTGCTACACCGCTGCGTATGAAAGTAACAGCGCCCCCAAATACTGCATGTTTACGGCTCCGGAGCTCACTTCCGTGTGACAAAATAAATAAATAAATAAATTACAAAAAATACGCTGGAGGAAAAATACGCATTTCACTGTGAAATATTATATGTGTATGCTTTTGCACGTATAGGCTAGTATGTCTTTTTAAATAGTAGACAAATAAACATTTTCTTTATTTATTTATTTTTTATTTTTTTACTTTTTTAGGAAAATTCTCTCTTGGACAAGAGATATTGATTACACTGAAAATACAGCTAGGCATTGTAAAGAATAATTATATTTTTCCCCCAGGAAAAGATGACTGTGTACCAACTCGCGCAGCAAGGAAAACATGTACATATCCTAGAAAAAAGTTAAAATATTTACATTTTAACATATACAAGTGTGTCTTGGATGAGAAAAACATGTGAAAATAGTTTCAAAAATATTATTTATTTGTATGTCTTCATTGAACAACAGGTTTCAGCATGGTAGAATACAGTGAGCACGATGGTTCATTGGACAGTGATACATTTTTTGTTATTTTGGTTCTGTACTCTAGCACTTTGAGTTTGAAAGGATACAATGATAATGAGGTTGAAGTGCAGACTGTCAGCTTTAATTTGAGGGTATTTTCATACATATCGGATGAACCGTTTAGAAATTATAGAACCTTTTGTACATGGTCTTCCCATTTTAAGGTACTACAAGTATTTTTTGAATTGGCTTCACAGATGTGTTTCGTTAGGCAGGTGTATTCATTTGTGTCATTAGTGAATGCAAAAGAGAGCTGTTGATGTCTAGTCTTGATTCTAGACTTTGCAATTACCTTTGGAGATTGTTGTTGGGGTGTGACAACATGAGGAAGACAGCAGTGTCGATGCAAATTAAGCTGGCCGTCATAAGGCTCAGAAATGAAAATCAATCAATCAGGAAATCAGGAACATTGCAACAACCCTGGGCATGCCCAAGTCAACAGTTTAGTTCATCACTAGAGTACAGAACCAAAATAACAAAAAATGTGTCACTGCCCAATTAATTATGGCACTCACTGTATATGGTTCTTGATATTATAATCCCCTACAGAGGACAAAAATGAATTGTTGGAAAAGTACAATGTCTCCGTAACCATCATATAAAAAAACATACATACGTCATCCAGCGCAGAAGATGGTCATTTATTTGTGTGTCATATAATTTTAGCAGCATATAAATTATCAGCAAATTGTGAGAGATTATCAAGGTCGCGTTCTCTGCTGATGTTTAAAACATTTTTTTAAAGGCTTGTGAAACATCTGGAGGGCCACTGTGTCTGCAGGTATTTGTGGTTTCCTTTCAAGTCAGCCAATTAAAAAAATTAAAAATTAAAAAGCCTTCAGGACAAAGTGTGTAAATTCTTCAGCCAATCAATGACTTGAATGATCCTCTGGTGGCGAAACACCAAAAAGGGCTGCCCTTCGGCGTCAAATTCTGTCAGGCCTAGGGCAAAAAAAAGAGCGGGAAACTGACAGCATGTATTCTGTGTATATTGGTCTCTCGTATATTGGTGCACAAAAAGTTATTTCTATTTCGGTACATGCGACATGTTCAAAGACAACTGACCCCAAAATTTAAACCGACCCAAAATCAGGAAGGGACAAGATGCTTCTCGGTAGTAGGTCTATGGTTGTCTGGTATGATTGTCCCACACAGGTGACTAACTAGCTGACTAACTCTGGACACATGAAATTCCTGTTATAATGTGAAGCAAGGACACATTGCTTTTCACTTAAAATGTTGACTCTCCTTAATTATGAGGCTGTATGTGACACACGGGCTATTCATCCCGGTCAGCGAAGAATATTCATTAAAACTACATTACAATTAGCAAAAACAAACGTGATTTCCAGTTGATCTCGCCATCCGGTTTAGCGGGCATCCAAATTACTTGCGCTGAACCGTTTCAGGGCCGCAAGCCCACCCCTTAATTTTTTTTAATTAGCTTTGAATTAGCCCACTAGCCCTGCTTTTATTGGCCGTCAGAATATTAAACCGCCCCTCTCCCACGGAACATAAGCCCTCAAATCATGTTCAAGTCTTTCTCCACCAGTGCTATTGGTAATGTACAATTTTAGCTGGTGCAGAGGGCTAACGATCTCACAGTAGGTGTGTCCCCCCGTGCTGATTGATTGGCACGAGCAAGTGAAGAGGACACAGTGCATTTTTGCTCAGTGACAACAGTACTGCAATCATGTGGTTCGATTTTTTTTGTTTTGACCTGCTTTGCCCATAATTCCCGTGCTTTGCTAGAAATACAGCTCATCATTACATTAAAGTAAGAGAGCACATTGATTTTTTTTCAAAGCCTGTCCGCTGTAAAGCAAAACAACAACAATTCGAAGAGTATTCGTGGAGCAGTCAGCCCTGACAATCTCATTAGTGATACAGCAGGCTCCTTAAAGACCTCAGGCAATCAATCAAATTGTTTCCCATGGTTTTTTTTTTTTTTTAAATGATCATGACAACACAACAGATGAGGATACCACTCCAGGAGTCTGATTCAGTGGTTTCAAAGATAAGTTTGTGAACAATTAGGCGAAATACAGCTTCAAATCTCCGTCTCTGGGTCACCAAGTGGTCTGTCCTGCTGGCTTCAGTTTAGTGATGCGGTCCACGGCCTGGTGTTCAGTTCTGACCACGCCAATGCTGAGCCAGTCTGAGGCTGTGTGTGTAAGACTGTGTGTAATTCACTGCAAAATTGCTGGAGAGGCAGGGTTTTTGTCAGTTGGGTTGATCCTGTCTCGTGACTTAGGAGTGACTCCTTAGCTAAACCCTATTTCACGAAGCAAGATTACTGAGTTAGCTGCATAAAGGCGCTGAGTAAAACCCGCAACCCTCCCAAATATGGAAGATGGACTGAAGTAAAAAGAGCTGTCCTGGGTTTTACTCAGCAAAGTTATCCAGCCACTCACCCACTCACCCCCCCCAGGCTTTCAGAAACTCCCCTGATTTTTTGGGCACCCAGAGCCAGCTGATTGGTGGACCGATGAGTGAAAATAAAGAGGTAACCAGCAGCAGTGGCAGAGCTTGGGAGATGATGTCACAGTAGGGCAGGGCGGAGGTGCAGTATAGTGGTGAGGGAAGTGGACTTACGACTACAGGGGTGTAGGTTTAATTCTGTGCTGCTATTGTTATCCTTGAGCAAAGCAATTCACCAAATTGGCTTCAGTAAAAATATCCAGCTGTATAAATGGATAGAATGCAAAAGGCTGTACTCCGTGTAAGGCAAAAAAAAAAGAGTTAAAAAGTAAAATTTATGTATTCATTTGCAGTGGTTGGGTGGAGTCTGCACCTATTTTTATACGGTCTATGGTCTGCACCCATATTGAAAAGGGTCACACCATCAGGAATTATGGCTTCACCATGCTCTTCTGTTCAACTAGAAAAAAACAAACAAGATGGCTGACACAAACCATGCATGGTGAGGATTCTGACATTCATCATGACATTTGTGGCAAAAATGACACGTTTGGTCAAATTTGAAAAACTATGCCTGCTTTTAAAAATTCGAACAGGAAAACAATTTTGCTGAGGGCGCCTTCATTTCACGAGCGCGAAAGTCCATAACCGAAAGAGCGTTGAGAAATAGAGTGCTCGCTGAACCTGTCCATGGCAAGCATAAATCACAGGTCATGTGATGTCAAAACCCCAGGGATGTAAGTAATGGCACTCTTTCACAACAGTCAGAGGTGCAAACAGAAGAATTATGGGTAATTGAGTTGGAATGGCCCCACTGGTATCACCAGAGGTGGAAAGTCCAGGGGGTCAGAAAGTAAAAGTGCTACCATGTGTTTCTTCCACCCATGAACTCAGCCCAGCTGATTTCAGTAATTAGTTATACCTCCTGGGTGAAGAGTTGTGCTCATTAGTAAATTCAGATGATCATGTGGAACAAAATACTGAGGAGGACTTTTACTTTCTGAATCTGGAAGTTCCACCCCCGGCGTTCACTTACAGGCGAGCCAGTCTTGTTTTCTGCAGGGCACAGTGATCATTATTATTGTTCTTGTCGTTCTTGTTGTCATTGTTAATAGCGGTAGTAGCATTAACAGCAAAACAATAACTGCAACAACAACAACAACAACAACAATAATAATAATAATAATAATAATAACAGGAACATAATTTGTAATGCACCCTTCATAAAATGCTTGCCACCCAAAATGCACGCAATAAATAAAAGCAATAAAACAGAAAAACAAGAAGGAAGAGGTGACCATGGCCGCTTAGGAGAAGAAAGGCCCAGGAGGGATCGAGTCACGTGCCGTTTTTGGAAGCGTGTGCGTGTCCGTGCCAGGGACAGGGTCAGCCCAGGCAAAGACCCCCCCCAGGGGCTGTTTCCAGTGGAAAATACAAATGGTTTGCTGCAGGCTTCTGAGAGAGCGACGCCTATGCCAATGCCACACATGAGCCCTGTGGCCCCCATAGCCGTTTCTAACCTCTCTCACCTCAACTGACACATCTTATGAACATACATTATCTATACGTTTAAAACATTCGTTTGACCAGTAGAGTCCGAAGGCAGGACTGTTTATGTGGATAAGTATGCATAAGTAAGACGATAAACCAGCCATGTAACATACCTGAAGTAAGTTTGTAAAACACCTAAAGGTCTTGACATATTCATAAAAAGATCTCAGGTGAAAAGTCCATCTTAAACCAACCTAAACTGGTCAAGCTGGTTAAAGCTGCGTTTTTGACTCACCAGTTCACCTGCTGACGAGCCCATATAGTCAGCTAGTCCACCAGCATTGACCATTTGGCTTAACCAGCTTTGTCCAGCTTTGTCCAGCTTTGTCCAGCTTTGACCAGTTTGTCCAGCTTTGACCAGTTTGTCCAGATAGAGACCAGCTTTGACCAGCCACAGACCAGCTACGGCCAGCTAGGAGTATCAAAATTACAGTTTAAACCATCTTCAACCAGCTTAGTATCCCAACTGGTCTCAGCTGGAATTTTCAGTAGGGATAACAGGTCACACTTAGGAAAGACTACATAAATACCTCATGATATTTATGTGACAACTGACCTGTAATGATTACTACTAATGGATGATAAACCAAGAGAGACATAAGCGCAAATTTCTTCAGACCTGAGATAAACCCCTATAATATACGTGGAAATATAAATCACTTTTTTCTCATCATTAAGTATAATTTTTACACCATTGTCATAGTTTCAATGCATGAGCCATACCTTGCCTCTATATAATGGCTATATGTTGCTTCGAAAAGATGACTTAATTTCTTCTAAAGCAAGATATCAATTTTGATTATGATAATGCATATAATGCATTAAATCCGTACTTACCAAACCACCCCCAAGATAAGTCACAAAAGGTTTTTTGAAATTCCAGACATTAGCTGTGAACTAAAGGTGATCATGAACTTGCTACAAAGGCACTTCCCAGGGTCTGGAATAGTCTTCCAGACAAACTCAGGACCTCAGAGTGTCTCATATTTTAAATTCTTTGTTTCTGTTTTTCCAACGGATTTTCTTCTTAAAATCTTTTTTTTTTTTGGTTTTTTTAAGGTTTATAGAAAAATATAATTAGATTTCAAACCAATTTAGATTAAAATCAGTGTTTTACAATGGCCCATTGTCACTGAAAAATCAGGATTAATTAACATTAAGTAAAAATAATACTAGCCAAGAGCAAAACATTTTTTAATCAATGCTGCCCCCTGCTGTTTGAATTATAAAAAAAATTCCTCATATTCAGTTTTTTCTCACGAAGATACATGTTTAAAAACAGTGACTGTATGTGTTTCTGACGCACAATATTCACATACAGCACAGAACTGGCATGCGAAGGCAACACATGGTGAATGGTAAATGGTAAATGGACTGCATTTATATAGCGCTTTTATCCAAACAACACATGAAGTTGTAGTTCACATTACTTAATACTGTTTGGTGTTTAATGAGTTCATTTAATTAGTCCTCACTTTTACAGGAACAGATGTGGCCTACAGTCTCTTGTGTCCAATATTTAAAATGAGTAAATACTCAAATGTATCAATAATTAAAAGTATTCACATGTTACATTACATTACATTACAGGCATTTGGCAGACGCTCTTATTCAGAGCAACGTACAGCAAAGTGTATAACCAAAACCAGGAACAAGTGTGTTGAAAACCCTAGAGGGAAGTAAAGTTCCAAGTGCAGGGAATGACCGCGTAGTTTAACTTGGACCCTGTAGGTTAATCTGATTAACACAAACAAAAACAGCAACAACGCAGTCTATGCAAACAATACAAGCAATAGTTGAGAAGACACGAGTGCAATAATTAAGTCAACTAAGAAACAGCTACCTAGCTACAACCCTAAGCTTACAGTCAGTTAGAGACTACAGGGAGGTAGGGAGGGATGGGGAGAGGTGCAGCCTGAAAAGGTGAGTCTTCAGTTGTCGCTTGAAGGTGGTCAGGGTCTCAGCTGTTCTGACCTCCACGGGGAGGTCATTCCACCATTGCACGGCCAGAACAGACAGGAGCTGTGATCGGGAAGCGCAAGTGCGAAAAGGGGGAGGTGCCAGGCATCCTGAGGTAGCAAAATGGAGGGGTCTGGCTGGCATGTAGGGTTTGCATGCCAGCCAGGGATAGCACCATCGCTTGAACCAGGAGCTGGGTTGCGTAGGTGGTGAGGAAGGGACGGATTCTCCGGATGTTGTACAGGAAGAACCTGCATGTTCGACTCACCGCCGCAATGTTCTGGGAGAGGGACAGTCTGTTGTCCATCACCACTCCGAGGTTTTTGGCAGTGGGTGATGATGACACCACGGTGTCCCGTAAGGAAATAGAAAGGTCAAGGAGGTTAGAGGATGGAGCAGGGATGAAGATCATCTTTGTCTTACCTGGGTTCAGCTTAAGATGGTGGTTATCCACCCAGCTCTGGATGTCCCTCAGGCAAGCAGAGGTGCGAGCGGAGACCTGTGTGTCAGAGGGGGGGAAGGAGAGAAAGAGTTGGGTGTCATCGGCATAACAATGATAAGACAAACCATAGGCAGAGATTACAGGACCAAGAGATTGGGTGTACAGGGAGAACAGGAGGGGACCAAGGACTGAGCCCTGGGGAACTCCTGTGGCAAGGGGGCGAGGTGCCGATACTGCACCAGCCCAGGCGACTTGGAAGGAGCGACCGGAGAGGTAGGACTCGATCCAGTCTAGTGCTGTGCCACAGATCCCCATAGCTGCCAGGGAGGACAGGAGGATGGGGTGGTCGACTGTGTCGAAGGCAGCAGAAAGGTCTAGGAGTGAGGGGAGAGAAAGTGGAGAAACAAGGGGAGGGAACAGAGAGGGGGGAGTGGGGGAGGGTGGCGGTGGATGTGAAGGAGCTGCGGATGTCTGCAATGTTCTCATCAAAGAAAGCCGCGAAGTCATCTGCAGCGAGGGAGAACTGAGGTGGGGGAGGAGGAGTGCTGAGGAGAGAAGAGAAAATGGAGAACAGTTGATGAGGGTTAGAGGCAGATTTATGAATTTTTGATAGTAATTAATTTTAGCAGAGGTTACAGCAGTAGAAAATGCAGCTAGCAGAGACTGGTAGGCAGACCTGTCTGATTGAGCCATGGATTTCCTCCACTTCCTCTCCGCTGCAAGTAGGCTGGCCCGGTTGGTTCGGAGGGGGTCAGACATCTACGGACTGGGAGGGGACGAGCGTGCCGGCCTGGAGACTAGAGGACAGAGAGAGTCAAGTGCTGAGGAGAGCGAGGAAGACAGAGCGGAGGATGCAGAGTCAGTGGGAAGGTTGGAGAAGGATTAAAGAGGGGGGAGTGAGGCAGTGACACTAGAAGCGAGAGAGGAGGGAGAGAAGGAGCGGAGGTTACGGACACAGGTGAACTCAAAGAACAATCAAACCAGAGGGAAGGGAAAACGAGGCAGGTGGAGACGATGATTAAATAACGAGACAATAAAATAAATTGAAAGCAATAATACAATTAACCAACAGGGGAACAAGCAGGACACAAAACAGAAGTGCTGCCATCTGGCGGCCCAACAGGGAAAAACAGACGGAAACACAGAACCATGACATTTACTAATACGATTGCATTTCATGCTGGAAAATAACCCGTTAAACCAGAGAAATTGCTGAGTTGTCTTAATCTTTATTGCAACAGAAACTGACGCTGTAACGAAACGTTAACTACGTCAGGTGGATATAACAGCTGTTTTAGAATGTCATTGCGTCACCCGGACCATTTTTGCAGCCCGGATAAAAATTGGCGTGACACAGCCACAACAGCAAAAATAAAACTATTACTATTATCATTATGATATTTCCTCCAGAGGGGCAGCTCAGCCAAAGAGGGCAAATGGGCTGTTGCTCGGGCAACTTTAGCCCGGCCTTGTGCACGTCCTTGGTGTATGCGTACTTCACCATTATGTCGTTTTGGTAACGTCTAGCCCAGTGTCCTCCAACCCTGGTCCTGGAGAGCTACAGGGTCTGCTGGTTTTTGTTCTCACCTTAAAATCAGCACCCATTTGAAACCCAAGACACCAGGTTGTTTTAGGCCCCTGCTCATCCCTCCTGTGTTATCCTGAAAGAGATGAAGAGAGGGGACCTGTTACCTAACCCTAACCAGGGAGATGGAATGGGGGAGGGGAAAAATTAGATGCTTAGATAGGTGGAAATTAGGGAAGAAGGGAGGAAATGATTTATAAACAACTATCAATTAAGGCCAGAACCCACAGTACAAAATAAATAAAAAATATTTGTTTCTCCTGAAATTTTTCTTAATTATGGCATCGATGTTACGATATGTTTAATATTTGTTTAATTATAGCTACGTTTATTTCTGACCATTGAACTTGATCAATAGACGGATCATCATTCATCATAAATTTCAAAATATTCCTGTCAAGATTTAATTGATGAGACCAACTTAATTTCCCCAAACCGCAATGTATCTCCAATTGTAAACATGCAAGAAGTTGGCAAAATGTACAGTTTGTGCTAAAACGGTCTCTGGTTCAGTTTATAAAAAAGCGTGCGAGCTTTTCTAGTTAAATATGTCTATGGCATATACTGTATGAACGGTTCCTATGTACCCTCTATGGTCTGAGCGTGGCCCATCTCGTGAACCAATAGTGTTCCTCGACGCTCTCGTTTGATTGGTGTATTGAAAAAGCTCAAAGTTGAAAGGTAAGTCAGTAGTGTGGCTAGCTGCTTGTTTCAGGACTTAATCAATAGTTTCGTTCTAACAAAATGCAGTACGGCTAGTTACTTACAGCTAACGTTATCGCATGTATTAGGAATGTTTTGAAGAGCAAGAAATCCAAGTTTTCCAGGTGACACTGATCATTCTAATGCGTATCTTGGCAACGTAAATGGCTTGTTGTCTTTGCGTTGTTTTGAAAACCAATGCTAAGTAATGCAGATCTAACGTAAATGTTGTCAGTTTGATCTCTGTTTATCTTGATGAGTCACATAACAGTCTAATAACAAACGTCAGTTAGCTAGCATATAAGAAATATATAGCTTTATCTTGCTTACTGTTTTATTACGCTATCTACTGGTGTTAGTGAAAATGAGCTAACTATCGATAACGTTCAATCACTCTAACCCTGTACATTTATTGTCATGGCAACGATCAAAATGAATCAAACTCACAAGAAAATTAACAGTATGAGCGCCTATTATCGACCGGGTTCGCGCGAGAGACAGGAAAATGCAAAATGATTTGCAACCGTGTATTAAAGAATTGGCGAAATTTCGGTACCGCCTGTGCCGAGTTATATATAAAAATTGTCCTTGCTATGCTCCTGTGGCTTTTCCCCCCAGTACTTTCCAAATTAGTTTCTTTGTCGGCAAATATGTCGCACAGTTAGAGCTTTAACAGCTAAGGGACGTGTGTCGACCACCTGTCGGGATTAGTGCCGCGGTCCTTCTTTTCTATAATTTGCTGCAAGTGAATACACTCTTAGCCATAATGTAACGTTAAGCATGCATTAACTCAGTATTTCAGCTTCCAAAAAATAGTTCAAATGATCCCATCTACTCGTCCGTTTTTTTCTGTAACACAACATCTTCACCAGTACCTTGTGGTAACACGTGAGGCTGACTACATGTATACACTACATTTCTAAAAGTATGTGGACACCCCTTCTAATTTGTGGTTTTGACTATTTCAGCCACACACCCATTTCTAACAGGTGCATAAAATCAAGCATACAGCACACAGCCATGAAATGTTCATTGACAAACATTGGAAGTAGAATGGGTTGTACTGAAGAGTTCTGTGACATTCAACATGGCACTGTCGTAGGATGCTACCTCCAACAAGACAGTTCATCATATTTCTGCCCTGCTAGAGCTGCCCCAGTCAACTGTAAGTGCTGTTATTGTGAAGTGGAAACGTCTAGGATCAACAACAACTCCGCAGCGAAGTGGTAGGCCACACAAGCTCACAGAACGGGACCACCAAGTGCTGAACCATGTAGTGCGTAAAAATCACCTGTCCTCGGTTACACTCACTTCCAAAGTACTACCTCAAGAAACAACGTCAGAACAAGAACTGTCTGTCAAGAGCGTCATCTAATCGGTTTCCACACAAGCCTATCACCATGCGCAATGCCAAGCACCGGTTGGAGTGGTGTAAAACGCACCGCCATTGAACTCTTGAGCAGTGGAGATGCATTCTCTGGAGTGATGAATCACGCTTCACTATCTGGCAGTCTGACAGACAAATCTGGGTTTGGGGGAATGCATAGTGCCAACTGTAAAGTTTGGTGGAGGAGGAATAATGATCTGGGGCTGTTCTTCATGGTTTGGGCTAGGCCCCTTAGTTCCAGTGAATGGAAATCTTAATGCTACAGCATACAACAATATACTGCAGAATTGTGCACTTCCAACTTTGTGGCAACAGTTTGGGGAAGGGCCTTTCCTGTTTCAGCATGACAGTGCCCCCATGCACAATGCAAGGTCCATAAAGAAGTGGTTTGCTGAGTTTGGAAGGGAAACAATTGACTGGCCTCCACAGACTGTTGACCTCTACCCCATCAAACACCTTTGGGATGAATTGGAAAGCCAGCTGCGAGCCTGGCCTTATACCCAACACCAGAGCCCAACCTCACTGCTTCTGTGGCTGAATGGAAGTGAATCCCAGCAGCCACATTCCATAATTTACTGGAAAGCCTTCCCAGAATGGAGGCCAATATAGCGGCAAAGGGGGATCCAACTACATATTAATGCACATGGTTTTGGAATGGGAATTAATATGGAGTTCAGCAATTACATATGGGTGTGATATTCAGGTGTCCGCATACTTTTGGAAATGTAGTGTAACATTACAAAGCATTTAGCCAACAATACTCAGTCCTTTGCTTCTTATCATCCTCCTTAATGAAATGGGTTGAACAATGACTAGACTTGACATTGTGATTGTGAACAAAACATTGTGATTAAGGAATTCCGAGTGTTTTCCTGGTCTAAAAGTTAATATTGTAAAAGAGGTCATATTAATATAATAAAATGTGTATGCATGAAGTCAAATTCTTTTCATTTAGATAGTTTATCACGTGTATTTTCACAGACATGCTAAGACTTGCATTTTAATTGGCAACGGCATTCAATCCACTAGAATAAATATGAAATAAATATTAGCTTTTGAGGTGGTCCCCATGCCTGGTTGATGATAGGTGCTCGAACGCTACCCACTCTCACACACACAACACGATTTAGCAAAACAAGGTACATCAACATTATCCAATTGTCACAGAAGCAGTACTTGATGTGTTTCTTTTTTTTTACTAACAGTTAACAATGGAATTTCTTCCTATCCTTGAACCAGAAGACAAGCCTCGAGATTCAATTTGGTAAAGTTAATAATGCACTTCATATTTGTGTTGATTTTTAATATATGTTAGATAAAGTTTGTTTCATTCGCTGTTTCAGTGACATCTCCACAGTGCCACATCAGTCCCGATTCTTGATCTTTAATTAACGCACTGTCTGCGCTTAAGATGAGAAAGAGCTCACGGCACGTAATGTTAAGCTACGCCACAATAATATTCGCTAAGTTTGCTGCCGAAAATTCTGACGAAATTTCCTAATGTTACTTACACAGGTACGCGGTGGTGCCCCGAGGAGGGGGTCCTGGGGTCAGCGTGGGTCACACCTGCACGTACGTTTCGGGCAAGGACGCGGGCAAGGGCAAGATCCTTATCGTCGGAGGAGCCAACCCTAACGGCAGCTTCTCAGAGTCTCACGTCCTGAATCTCGGTAAACACATCTCAACAGTATTCGCCCGATACCTTCTGCTGGCAGTTTTCTTCTGAAGAAAGCTCCAAGACCGCAGGAAAATCAATTCAAATTTATTTCTATGGTGCCTTTAGCAAACTTTTGTAATGATACGCTTTACGATGGACACTGGCCTGAGCCCGCACAAAAGCAAGCCTAGGGCAAGGGCGGCAAGGAAAAACTCCCTGGGTGGAGGTTCCATTCGAGAAGCTAAGTTTTGTTTTTGTCCAAATCCTCAGGATTAGCAGAAAGACAGAAATATTCTGAAGCACAGAATATTGATGATGATGTCACCCCTGTTTCACAGATTTTATTGAGCCATGGTATTCACTCTTGCCCTTGGGAGAGCTGCAGGGTGGCTGGATTTTTTTCCCTCATTTTAAGATAAAAAAATTAATTGAGACACTGGAAACCAAGTGAGGTCTCGTTTGGAGAGAGCACACGCACCTGGGTTGTGTTAGCTAATCAGCCCAGGTGCTTAAAGGTGTGCTGCTCTCCACAGTTCGGGGCCGAGACCAGGAGCTCACACCGAGAGTGCGTTTCTTTATTTGAGTTGCGTTCATTTCAGTTTTGTTTCTTTAAATAAGACGGGGAACAGTGAACCCCCACTGAAAAGTGGGAGGATCTGGTCTGCTGAAAAGCAGGCCAGCTACAGAGCTGGGAACTGAAATAGATTTTTGTTTTACTTTCTTTTGTCTTTGTTATTTTAGCTTGTTGTTTTAGTTTATTGTTTTTGCCTGGAACTTGTGAGGGGGAAGGGTGAAGATGGCGTTTATTTTGTGTTTGTGCGGGTGCTCGCTCTCTCTGTCTCTCTCCATGCGACAACCAACGGTGTTCCCCGGCACTGCCGCATCTCCCTCCCAGGGGTGTCACACTGGCCTGTGACAATTATATGTATAAAAAAAGCATTTTATTTGATTTAATTGTAGTGCTGCATATTTGCAAACACGTGCGCCTCCTGGAGTTGTACCAAGAGCTAGAGTGAATACCACTGCTTTGACCCACCAGGGGCTCAAGTTCCCACTTGCTGTCGTCCAAGGCGAAATATTCTAGTGCCATGCACCTTAGGATCGTTCAGGGTGAGGGCGTGACCCGGGACAGCGCCGTGTCGGTGGGTGTCCCGTCCGGTCACGTTGGCGTTGGAAGCCCCCGTCACCGGGCGCCGCCTCCCATCGCTAGGACAGAGAGGAGAAGGAAGGCGACGGGGGGGGGGACGAGCTGACCGTGTCGTTAGCCCTGTGGAACCCGTGGCTCTTTCCCCCCCTGCGCAGACCGCCATGAGTGGGACGTCCCGGAGTGGGGGGGCCTGCTGGCGCGGTACGAGCACTGCAGCTTCGTGCCGGAGAGCGCCCCCTGCAGCCTGTGGGTGTTTGCCGGGGCCCATCAGAGCGGCAACCGCAACTGCGTACAGACCCTACAGACGGAAGGTAACTGCGTACAGACCCTACAGACGGAAGGTAACTGCGTACAGACCCTACAGACGGAAGGTAACTGCGTACAGACCCTACAGACGGAAGGTAAATGCGTACAGACCCTACAGACGGAAGGTAACTGCGCACAGACCCTACAGACGGAAGGTAACTGCGTACAGACCCTACAGACGGAAGGTAACTGCGCACAGACCTTACAGACGGAAGGTAACTGCGTACAGACCCTACAGACGGAAGGTAACTGCGTACAGACCCTACAGACGGAAGGTAACTGCGTACAGACCCTACAGACGGAAGGTAACTGCGTACAGACCCTACAGACGGAAGGTAACTGAGTACAGACCCTACAGACGGAAGGTAACTGCGTACAGACCCTACAGACGGAAGGTAACTGCGTACAGACCCTACAGACGGAAGGTAACTGCGTACAGACCCTACAGACGGAAGGTAACTGCGTACAGACCCTACAGACGGAAGGTAACTGCGTACAGACCCTACAGACGGAAGGTAACTGCGTACAGACCTTACAGACGGAAGGTAACTGCGTACAGACCCTACAGACGGAAGGTAACTGCGTACAGACCCTACAGACGGAAGGTAACTGCGTACAGAACCTACAGACGGAAGGTAACTGCGTACAGACCCTACAGACGGAAAGTAACTGCGTACAGACCCTACAGACGGAAGGTAACTGCGTACAGACCCTACAGACGGAAGGTAACTGCGTACAGACCCTACAGACGGAAGGTAACTGCGCACAGACCCTACAGACGAAAGGTAACTGCGCACAGACCCTACAGACGGAAGGTAACTGCGTACAGACCCTACAGACGGAAGGTAACTGCGTACAGAACCTACAGACGGAAGGTAACTGCGTACAGACCCTACAGACGGAAAGTAACTGCGTACAGACCCTACAGACGGAAGGTAACTGCGTACAGACCCTACAGACGGAAGGTAACTGCGTACAGACCCTACAGACGGAAGGTAACTGCGCACAGACCCTACAGACGGAAGGTAACTGCGCACAGACCCTACAGACGGAAAGTAACTGCGTACAGACCCTACAGACGGAAGGTAACTGCGTACAGACCCTACAGACGGAAGGTGAAGGGCACTGTGTGTTTAGGGGTGTGGGTGTATGTGTATGTGTGTGTGAGTATGTGTGTGTGTCTTTGTTAATTTGTGTGTGTGCGCGTGTGTCTTTGTTCATTTGTGCTCATTTGGGTATGCGTGTGTGTCTTCGCTGATTTATGTGTGTTTGTGTGTGTGCGGGCGCATGTGTGTGTACGTGCTTGTGTGTCTTTGTTCATTTGTGTGTGTGTGTATGTACATGTGCGCGTGCGTGTGTGTCTTTGTTCATTTGTGTGTGTGTGTGTACATGTGCGCGTGCGTGTGTGTCTTTGTTCATTTGTGTGTGTGTGTGTACATGTGCGCGTGCGTGTGTGTCTTTGTTCATTTGTGTGTGTGTGTGTGTATGTGTGCGCGTGCGTGTGTGTCTTTTTTCATTTGTGTGTGTGTGTGTGTATGTGTGCGCGTGCTTGTGTGTCTTTGTTCATTTGTGTGTGTGTGTGTGTACATGTGCGCGTGCGTGTGTGTCTTTGTTCATTTGTGTGTGTGTGTGTATGTGCGCGCACACACAGGAGTGAACGTGTCCCGATAGCTTGCTCTTGCCGCGTCTGCAGGCGGCGGGTCATGGAGGAGCGTGCAGGTGACGGGGTGCCCCCCCTCGGCCAGGACGTACCACACCAGCTCCGCCTGCGTGGGGGACAGGCTGTTCGTCTTCTCTGGGGGAGACGCAGGGGCCGCGCCCGTCTCCGACCTCCAGCTCCACGTCTTCGACTCGGGTCAGTCCCGCTTCAGACGCGCCCTCTGGTTGGGCGGTTCCCAAACGCGGTCTGGGGCCCACGTGTCATTGGCTGAGATCAACTCCAACTTACACAAAATTCAGCTGCCCGTGTGTTGACCAGGACCAGAAGGAGAGCACACATTACACCAGTTTAGAATTGACTTTAAGATTATTTTATTGGTCTACAAATCACTAAATGGTCTCGCTCCCGACTACATGTCTGACATGGTTTTAAGATATGTACCCACTAGATCCCTCAGGTCCTCTGGTAGTTGTCTCTTGATTGTTCCAAGGGTCCGGTCTAAGATCCACGGCGAGGCCGCTTTTAGCCACTATGCCCTCAGCCTGTGGAACGGCTTGCAGGAGGACCTGAGGGTGGCAGAGAGTGTAGATATCTTTAAAAGAAAGCTTAAAACACACCTTTTTAGCCTGGCTTTTATCTAGTGTGTGTTGATTTCGACTTGCATTTTTACTGTTATTTATTATTTTATTATTAGTTTTATTATACTATATTTTATTTATTCATTTTCATGTTTTTTATTTAAACTTCTGTTCTCTTTAACTTACTCTTATTTCCACTTTTTATGTTCAGCACTTGGAGTTACATCTGATGTATGACTTGTGCTATATAAATAAAGTTTGATTGATTGATTGATTGATTGATTGGTGCTAAGGCCTTGTGGACTGACCCCCCCCCCCCCCCCCCCCGCCACCTCGTTTGCAGTGTCCCTGACCTGGCACCAGCCCGAGACGCAGGGCAGGCCTCCTTCCCCGAGGCACGGCCACATGGTGGCAGCGGTGGGCTCCAGGCTCTACGTCCACGGAGGACTCGCGGGGGAGAAGTTCCACAGCGACATGCACTGCCTGGACACCGGTGAGCGGAACTCGCCGTGACCGCGTAGTAATGCTTCGCCACGTGTCATCGCCCCACGTGTGACGACGCTCCTGGCAACTCGGGGAACAAAACAGGCTTTTCAGGGCTCTACGCAAACATCTTTTCCAAGGAGCGCAAGTGCTCTACAGTTGAGGAGCACGCTAACGCATTCCAGTTAGTAGAAGTTCTCCTGAATTATTTTTCCAGTTAGCACACATCAGTTTTCAGGAGCAAACGACCCTACAATGGGAGCACCGTAGAGCCCTGCGTTAGTCTTGAAGCACGGACTGCGCGTAGTGTAAGG
The DNA here is from genome assembly GCF_013347855.1 of Anguilla anguilla. Taxonomy (NCBI): domain Eukaryota; kingdom Metazoa; phylum Chordata; class Actinopteri; order Anguilliformes; family Anguillidae; genus Anguilla; species Anguilla anguilla. The sequence goes on along the minus strand of NC_049214.1, from coordinate 23,161,061 downwards.
AAATAAGAGCGCCTGGAAGGACTCAGACCGTGTTTGCTTGTCTTTGTGCTCCTGGGCTGACGGCGTTCTCGCGGCCTCGCCGCAGCGACGATGAAGTGGGAGCGGGTTCGAGCCAAGGGCGACGCCCCGCCGGGCGTGGCCTCCCACGCGGCGGCGACCCTCGGGAAGAGCGTCTACGTCTTCGGGGGGCTGACTGCCGACGGGGCCACCAACTCCACGTACAGGTTCCACACCGGTGGGTCACTACCTCACATTGCAGGCATTTAGCAGACTCAGTTGACTGGGGCAGACTCAGAGCGGCTTACATTGTACCAATTATACAGCCGGATATGTATGCTGGAGCAATGCGGGTTAAGCAGGCTAAGCTCAAGGGTACGACGGCAGTGTCCTACAGGGGACCTTTGGGTTACAAGACCAACTCCTTCGCCATTATACTGCACTGGCGCCCGGGTCGGACGGAGCCGGTGTGGCTCCCTGGGTCAGATCACTGCGGTTGTCTGTCAGTTTGATATGTCACTGCAGTCTTAGCGATATTCATATCGTTTGCTCCATTTTTTATGACCGATTATTATTATTTTTTATTGTTACGGGCCATCTTTGTCATTTTACGTCACGTTTTTCAGAGTTGGTGCAGTATCAGAAAAACGTGTGAGATAACAAGGACTATGTGTACGATATAAACACAGCACGCCTTTCATAGTTTTAACGCTTTTCAATCTATTGCATTGTTATGCATGCATTGCAGTTAGCCCTACCATTGAAAGAGTACAGCTCAGAATGGCAGTTGCATTAGTGGTACAGCTCAGTGTACCGCACTGGGAGACAATGTTGTGAAGAAGCCTTATTTTCGCTCAAACAAATCTTTTTGCATCAGCATCTTTTACGATGGTCCTAAATTTCCTCCCTGTGCCTCTACCTTTCGAGCAGACAGACAGCGCTGGACCCTGCTGAAGTTCGAAGGAGACCTGCCCGCGAACAGACTGGACCATTCCATGTGTGTGGTGCCCTGGAGAGTCAGGACGGAGGGGCGCGGAGTGGGGGACCAGGTCTCCGAACCCGAGACTGTCCACCTGTGCTTCGTCTTCGGGGGAATGGACACCCACGGGGTGATCCACAGTGACTGTGTTGCAACTGTGTTGCCGTGAGGCGTCAGTTATTTCAAAATAAAATTAAGTATTTATTTAATTATTGACCAATTTATTTATATATTTCCATATTTATTTATTTCATTTTGGCACGTTTAGTCCTCCACAATTGAAATTCTCTCAAAATAAAATCTAGATTTTTGTTTTCATTTTTTTTTCATTTTGGGTTAAAAGTATAATATCTTATTGGCTTATTTTAAAATACATTTAGAATAAATAACAACTGACAAAGATAAACACACATTGAATGAACGTAAATTAAAAATATATCGATACAAATATACTTTTATAAACCTTTGTATGACCAAAACATATATTTCAGTAAATTATGTGGTTATACAAACTGGCCAAATGTAAAAGCAGACCCCTTGGATAAAATACTAAAAAATAAATAATAATTTCAGTGGTGAAAACTCAACATTTTTACTCAACACTTTGCACAGCACCCATTGTTTTCACGATTTGTTTGTTGAACAGAAACAGAAACTATAAGATTCCTTGTTTCCTTGGCCTCTGCATTTGACACTGTTGACCATTGCATCCTCCAGCCTTCCCTTCCTGCAATACCATGCCTGAGGCTCTCTACGGGACTTCCCCAGTGGCTCTGTCCTAGGTCCCCTCCTCTTCTCCCTCCAAATGCCTAATCCAGCCTAATCCAGCGATTCCCAAACCCAGTCCTGGGGACTCTCCTGTGTATGCTGGTTTTCGTTCCAACCACAACCACAATCCCATAATTTTAACAAACTGTTTCTTAATTAGGTGCTTTACCCGTTTAAAGAGATTGTTTACCCTCTTAAGCCATATTTGGTCTGAAATAGCTTTGCATTCCACAAACAATAAAATTCCAATGTTGTTGTTGTGCTACATTGTGCTTATTGTGTGACACTGCAAACACATAAAAAGAGGTCACTGAAAGACAGAAGTAAATCAATATGCTTCTAATTAGGTTGTTGAATACATGCTTAATTTCCTTCATAATTATTTCCTTGAACTTATTAACACAATGCAGGTTTGTCTCATTGCCGTTTACTTTGTCTTTGAATTCTTCATTGTCCTCCAGATGGTTAGTTTTAATTGTCCGGTGTCCACACTTTCACCAGTTAGGAACCTTATGATTCACCTCAGTCTTTAATGTGAAGTTTTACCACTTTTTATGCAATTATTTTGCAATACAGCACAATAAGTACAGTATGAACATGGGAATTTTATTATTTGTGGCACGAATAATGTAGCTATTTCTGACATAATGTAGTTTAAGAGGGTAAATGATTCCTCTAAATGTGAAAGTACCCAGGGATTGCGACCGGTTGGAGCGAAAACCAGCTCACACGGGGGCCCCATGACTAAGTTTCGGAACCCCCGCCCTAATGGGTCATGTGATAGCTATATACTCATTGCTTGTCACATCATTTGTAGGCCGATGCATCTCAGCTCTTTCTTCCCTTCTCACCATCTGACCCACAAGTCTTCACACACACCTCAGCCTTACTGACTGAGATCTTCAGCCGGATGGGAAATGACCACCTAAAGCTCTACCCGGCACAGACTTAGATACTACACATCCCTGCCATGTCTTCTCCCCGGGAATGTCAAACAATTAATAGACAAATAAATTCCCCAAGACAAGAAAGACAACCCTCTAATTATAAGAATGCCCAATTTCTGCATCAGTGGCAGGGATAATGAAACATTTTATCATTCCAAAGAGCTAGATGTTACCACAGACATCATGACAAGGTATCAAGATACAGAATTGTGGTATAAGAACTATATAGCTCTTCTTTTCTGTGAGTAGTAGACATAGGTTCGAGAATAGATGCCTCGCTTTGGTTTCGTTTTATCATCTAGTGGACGACCTGATTGCAGTGTTATTCTTCAGGGGACAATAACACAAATTCGACTCGTCAAGCAAAAGATTCTCATACATCCCCCACAAATATATAAACAATTTGCATTTGGAGTGTTTTAAAACATTCCATGAAAACATAAACACGTAAAAACCCAAAGTTAGTCAAAATATGCAGTATATTACAGCCAAATACCCCTTTCACTCCGGCAATGGTTTCACCCAGGAGCAGCAGTTAAGTCTGGAAAGGCGCGCGTTAGGAATAGGTAGGAACTATTTGTATTAAATTCTTGATACTTTCTCCGATTGGTTTGAAAATAGTTTCGGAATTGTCCGATTTCGAATAGCACTGTTTTCTTGAATGTACGTGTCAAACGGTTTAAGTATTGCCATGTAGCTCTCGCCACTAGCAGGCAAGTTATCTTGAGTTCGATTTAGAGCGAAAGGATTTATTTGTCATCAATTTATTCTGATCTTTTAAACCTCCTACTCAGTAGCTTGTTTACTAGGGAAGGCAACGTTGTAAAACTTTACTTTACCTTCTAAACAGTAGTGCGCGATGTCGTTGGGTCCTGATTCGGTGACCTCTGTCCATCCCCTGGGACACGGAGACGACATGCACCAACAAGGTAACTGGACTGGGTGGCTGGTTAGCGCACTAGCTGTTCGTTCAAAACGGTCAGAATATAACATATAGCTAAATGTCTGGTGCCAAGTAGTAGCTAATTAATGAAGTGCATGCGATTTATCTGTGCATATATCAAGTAACATTAATTCACGATGTGTCGTTATCAACACTTGTCAGTGTAGTTGAATTAATGTTATTGTCAACATCTCCATTATACGTGCTTTCTTTAAGCACGGCGAAAATTACACGTTCGCTTTGTGTCCCGAGATGCATTCACCTGGGTACTTGGTGACGCACACAGGTATTTGACTCGTGCCCCTCTGTCCTTCTGGCAGTTCTGGCCTCCTTCCCTCTGTGTCAGCTGACTGAAGAGGACCTGGCGCAGAACCCCCTGTTCTGCCGGCTCCTGGCTTCCCTCTCTCAGCACGTGGACCACACAGGCCTCAGCCTGCCCCTTCGGAAAGACCTGGAGAAGGTGAAGGGATGGTTCCTGAACCGCACTTCCTCCATACGCATGCACACATACACACATGCACATACACACAGGCACATACACGCACACACGCACATGTACACGCGCACAAACGCGCACACACACACATATACACACACACACAAACGCACGTGCGCGCACACACACATGCACACACAAACACGCGCGCACACACACACACATACACACTCACGCGCATACACACACACACACAAACGTGCACATACACACCATAATCTCTTCCCTGTCTCTAAAGATGGAGTAACATCTATTCTGTATAATTTAATCTGTTCACACCCTGTAAGTAACAACCGATGGATCATGGCTGGGATAATATGTGTCACAAGCTCGCCGCACACTATTATAATGTTAACAGAACTGGCTGGTGTGTAGGGTCTGACGATGTTTTAACGGAGCAGCCTTGTTTGGCTGCCCGGTCGGGCTGAAGTGGTGCAGGTGAACGTGACCATGTGACCATGTGACCGCAGGCGGAACAGGAGCTCCGGGTGCAGAGACTGGGCTGGCTGCGGTCAGAGAGCCTGCTCCAGCTGCTCCGGGAAATGGCCCAGGAGCACTGTGTCCGAAAGCACCACTCCAGCACCACTGCGGACGACGACAAGGTACTGGGCCGCGCTTCGCTGGGTCCTTTTCTTTCCACGTTTATCCTGGCGTGTACACAGTCGGATTAAAGCGTGTTTTCCGAGCGAGACCAGGATGCGAAACGATCGTGATTGACTGAGAGAGGTGTGTTTCTCTGGGCAGTTCTATGAGACCCTGGAGCAGTGCTTGCTGGTGGCTCAGTGTGTCAGGCAGCTGGACCCCAGCTCCACTGTGGGCCAGGATCAGCCCCAGCTCCTGGGACTCTCTGCCCAGCATGTACTGGGCCTCATGCCTCCTGAACAGGTACTCTGTCTCCCCCCCCTCTCCCTCTCTCACACACTCTCTCTCACCCTCATGCTCACACTCAAAACATTTTTTTTCAAATTTAAAATGCTTTATTGGCATTACAACAAGGATGACAGGAATAACAACAAGAATAAATAGAATGAAAATAACAAACATAAATAATAATATAACTCACTTTCTCCCACACTCTCACGCTCTCTCTCATACTCCCACACTCTCTCACACACTCTCACTCTCTCTTTCTCACACACGCACACACTCTCTCACTTTCTCTCACACTCTCTTTCACACACGCACACCCACCAAAACTTGCTGTCTGTCTGACACACTGAACCAGGTACTCTCTCACAATCTCTCTCTCTCTCTCACACTCACTTACACACTCTCTCACGCATTCGATTTTTCACACATACAGACGAACACAAACGTACTGTCTGTCTCACGCACACACACACACACACACACACACACACACACAGGCGGTGCTGGTCTCACCTGAGAAAGGTGACCGCAGAGAGGAGGCGGCACCTCTCTGGAGGTTGTGTTTGATGTGTCGGAGGCGGTTCTTCCTCCAGGACGTGCGCTGCATGAAACGCCGGCTGCTGGTGGAGCTGGAGAAGCGCCTGAAGGAGAAGTGCTGGGCCCTCCTCTCGTACCACCAGCCCGACTGCGGTAAGGCCTGTCGGAGCTGGCCCTGGCTTCTCGTCTAGCGGTGGGCCAGCGAGTCTTCATCAGCTACCAAAGTGGGTGGAGCTGTCACATTTTATCAGCGATTCACTTTCAAATTAGTCGGCGTTTGTTTGGAAGAGCACAGTCTTCTGATTGGTTCATAGGAGTCTGATTGACACCCCGTAGAGTCTGACTCTTCCCTCACCACTGTGCTGATGGGGGACCTTTCTGTCCTACTTTTGGACTCCTTACAAATACCTGGGTGGCTGGCCCCTCCCCCCTGAATGCCTGCACTTCCAGGTCACCTGCCTCCTGTCTGTTCTGGCGGAATGAGCTTCCCACTACCGTCAGGACAGCAGAAACCCTGCCCATCTTCCAACTCAAACTGAAGACCCACCTCTGCAGACTGCACCATTGGCTCTCCTGAGCTTCATTAGCCGTCCTATAGTTCTTACTTTGGATTTCCTTTTGGAGTAATGTTAAAGCTATTGCTGTCTAAGGATACACTATCTCTATAGCAGTATTTACTTTGTTTGCACTACTAATTGTTGGTTTGTTCCGTTGACTTTACATTTATTGATTATAAATGTGTCTTTCTGTGTCCTTCTCAGTGATATCACACTTTTGTATTCCTGAGGTAAACATTGCTATTCTCGACTTGTGTACGGATAATCGCATCTGATTGTAACTTATTGAATAATATCCGGGCACAGATTAGTGCTGTTGATATTGTGTGTAAATATTAGTAACTCGCAGACTCCCGTCCTGCACAGAGAACGAGAGCGAAGGATTGAAGAGCTTGAAGCTCTCTCGTCTGCCAGAGACCCTGGAGAATGAGAGCAAGAGGGCCGAGGGCCTGAGGGAGAAGCACAAGGAGAGTGCCGCCCTGCTGCAGCGGCAGACTCATCGCTACCTCTCCGTAAGCCCCGATTCCCGCTTAGTCCTGTCTCTGAGGCTAACGCACACCCCATGATACTGTAATTTGGCTGATTTAAAAAAAAATTTTTTAGCTGGCTTCTCGTTTAGCTAGTTTTAATTAGGTTATGTGATCTGCAAAAAGACAAAGTGGATAAGCATTGAAGCTACATTTTTGGCTACCGTTAAGAGAATTTTTCCCCCTGATTTATGGGTTTGGTGTGTGCGTACGTGCGTGTGTGTGTGTGCATGTGTGGTTTTTCTTCTCCTCAGGAACCAATCACGTTCATGATACCTCACTGTTTCGCAGTCTCCCAGAACTTCCATCTTCTGATAACAAACCTTACTCATTAACTAACTGCAGTGCTTTTCACACTTTATCTCTGGGCCCAGATCTTCTCTTGTTCGGTAAATCTTCCACGGGCCCCCAGTTAAGGCCTCTTCTATCTCGTCCCCCCCCCCCCCAGGAGCTGCTGGGCTGTGTCCAGATCCTGCAGTCCGTCATTCTTGACCATCGTCTGAAGGCCCAGAAGGAGCTGGACGTGAAGAAAGTGGAGTACCTGGACGCCAAGTGTCAGATCATCATCCGCAAGATAAGGTGGGAAGCAAACCCCCCCAGACCTGACTGGGACGGTTCCCACATTGTTGAATTTCCCAAAATGAGCTAAAATTACATTGGGGAGGGACTACATTTTTAGAGTGGTACTGCAATGGTGTTGGATGTCTCTGGTTAGAAATTTTGGTGATCATCTGGAAAAGCATCATATCCCCATTTTACACTAACCCTTAACGCCAGACCCTGAATCAGAATCCATGTCCTTGCTCTGAATGTTTGGGGTTCAGTTTCGTCTCGAAAGAGACGATCGTCAGACAGAATTCATTTTCACAGATATAAACATAACCTGGGTCAAATACGTATTTGTTTTGGATTCAGATACTTTTCTGCGCTCTGTTGATCTTGCCTAGTGCTGAGCCAGCTACTGTAATAGGACCAAAAGGTGGGGTTTGCATAGGTATGTCATAGGTTCCAGTACACCAGACGAGCTCAGTAAAGCGTAGAAAAGTATTTGAAGCCAGAACAAATATGTAATTGACCCAGGTCTGGATACGAAGGCCGGTTCTTTATTGAGCGATTGGTGGTCGGCCTTCTCTATGACCTAGCCGACCTTGTTACTTATGGCTTCTTGAATTTGCGGGAATTAATCGTTGAAAGCGCTTGAGAAGTCTTCAGACCGGTGGCGAAGGTAAGTGTGGAGCCTGCAGTCCGGGCGGCCGTATGTGAGCCCGGCGTTCGGCCGGCCGGCCGCGGCAAGCAGCGCCCGTCTTCAGGCTCTTCCTTTTCCACCTCCAGGGTGGAGATGCTCGAGATTCAGCTGGCCACCTACACGCCGGAGGCGATCGCCGCCCACCGAAAAATCAGGTGAGGATCTGGAGCGCCTGACCCTCATTTATGCGCCTCCGCCTTCAGGGAAGTGCGCTCGTGTGCAAACGAGATCCAGGTTAGATTCCCAAAAACGGCCTAATCATCGACACTATATTTTTAGTTGATTATTTTTGTCATCCAAACCCACAAGCAAATCTACACAAGGACTCGCTTGCAAGACTCGTTATCTCTGCTACTAATTTAAGTAAGAAAGTTTTTAAAATATTTTTGAGAATCAAATGCAGTTTGTTACAAATGCAATTTTTCCTTCATAATTTAACACCTGTTCTCAGCATCGTGAGTGAATGTGAAGGGAGACTCGACTGCAGTTTGCGTTTAAACTGTAATGTAAAACAGAGGGGTCGGTGTTGCCCAAAATGGCCAGTCAGATATGGGTCACTGACAGCCCAGAACGTCCCGTATTGTGCATCTGTGATCGTCATGATTGGCCTTGGTTTTCCTCCGGTTCCCCGTCTCAGGGACGTGCTGGACGGCGAGCTGAGCGCTGCTCGGGCGGAGAAGCAGTCCGCGGACTCCGTGCTGTCCTCCTTCCAGATCCTGGGGCAGGAGTTTGAGGCCCTGGTCGAGGAGTACTCCCGCCTCCGTCACGAGATCGACAACAAGCGCTGGGCCCTGCAGGAGTTCTCCCAGCACAGCCACTGAGGAAGCGGGGTCCGGGAGCCCCTCCCCTCCCCTCCCTGGAGCCCTTCCTTGGCTCCACTCCCACACCAGAGTGATAAAGACCCTTACAGCGAGAAGTTGTACATATGACTAAATAAATATTTTGTAAACAGAATCTCATTGTTCTGTGTATTAGATTACATTTTTTGTGTTTTGATTCATGTAACTAAATTTTTGTGAATAAAATTGTCACAGAATTCTCTTGTGCTGTGTTTCTTTACATTTGATAGTGCAATACTCCATGCATTACTTATACTTGAAGCACATAATGCATAAAGATGGCTTTGGTCATCCAAACTGACTACGCAGCCGTCCATAAGGCGAGAGCAATAAACAAGCATGAGATATACTGTATTTTGTGAGAAAATTTAGCATTTGGCTTCCTGAGAATATAGCTTTAGCATTCAAGGCGTCCGCTGCTGCTCCTAGCGTCAGGATGCAAACGTGCTCTGCGTTGTAGCACAGTGCCCAAATTGATGACGTGGTGGTGCCGTTCACCTACCGGACGAGACAGAATGGCAGACCAGAGCAGGCAGATCAAACTCGCCGCGGCCAAAAAAAAGGTATAAAACTTTGTTTTAAAATATTAACAACAGATAGATGGGTTAGCGGATTATCTTTATGCCTGGCATTAAAGATGTCACTGTTTGTCGGGGTGTGATGGGTGCTGACGGTGGTTTAGTTCCACGTCTACCGGTTTCTCACGGCTCCCTCATTCGTCCATTTGGGCTTGTTGATGGGTGACCGTGTGATGGAAATATCGGGGATGCAGTTTGGCCTACCATAGTTGGGCTGTCTGTGACAAGATAATGTGGATAGGATGGACGTTAAGCAACTGAGACGTTTTTTCCTTCGTCATTATGTCACTGTTTGCCGCACTTCTAGCCAGAATAGCTATTCAGTGTTGCTAGTTAACTAAGTTAGATAGCTAGCTTGCTAATTAATTTAGGTCAGCGTGTAGCCCGTGATGCTTGAGTCTGCCAACACTGATGGGACAGCAGCTATCATCGGCGTTCTTTCGCTTTCTTGGTAGTTTAGCAAGCTCATTTTTACGATGTAACCAGCTAGCGATCAATGTCCTCGGTGAATAATGGTTTCACAGCACCATCTAGCTTGCTAATGAAACTAGCTAATGGAACCGGACTGTTTTATTTCCTTGTTGCCATTAGCCAGCTAGTCTAGGTTGCTATTTGAGGATGGTAGCGTTGTAGCTAACGGCGTTAGCTGGCGAGCAAGGTGTCCGAACAGGTCTGAAATAACATTTGACGTTAACGCGAGCGGGTTAGCTAACGTTAGATAGCTGGCTAAGGTGGAAAGCGTACGTTAGCTATCTTGCTAACTGTTAGCTAGCGAACGTGTAAAATAATCGATAGGTCAGTATGGGGCTCAAGTCGAAATTGGCGTCCTGGTGACGTTGCTTAGCTAGCCAGTTAGCCAGGTAAAGCTGGACCTACATTAATTAGCTGAATCAGAAGAGGATAGCCAGCTAACAAGCTAGATGAACTGATACCTGATAGTTTTGCGTTCGCTCACATGATGCGGCTGTGGACGCACTTGCTTGTGAGCCTGTTAGCTCGCCGTCTTTCGCTAAAACTTATTATTGTGCTTTTGTGTTTCTTATGGTTGCCTTTGTGGAATTCAACTGGAATTTGAGTTATGGTATTTTATGGCGAGCCCCCTCCATTCCTTGACAGCTGTCATGCACTTCCGCTTTTGTGTCCCTGGCTCGTGTAAACAGTGCAGTTGGAATAGTTCCCAAATTGAACCCTTGTCTGTGGGATCAGATTTCGGTATCTAAATTGCCACAGCAATTCAAAGAATGAAACTGGGGCGAGCAAAACAAATGCGGTTCAGGCAGAGCTGTCGAATAGCTAGCTACGACATATCTAGAGAAGAAGCCACTTGTTTGCTAACTATTAATTTAGGTTTCCTGGACGCTATAGTGCTAGAAACGGCACCTTTCGCGTGGGATTACCGTTCAAGGGTGTCGTAGATTAGGAACGCTCTGTCCATAGTTTGTAGAGATAAAAATTTACACCAGACCTATCAGGTATTTGTGTTGTGTGGCAATTCCTGGCCAGAGAGAAGTTGACGTTGGACACTGTCAGAAGTTTAGCCTGCAATCCACACTTTGCATAGACGTTTTTCATGCATGCTTTGGAAAGGAGCACACATCCCGGCAATGGATGCATACCCGGACGCCTGTAGATAAGTTAACTGATATGTGGGGGAAAAAACTATGACTCCAGCACATTTTTGGTGGCGTGATAGGAATCAGTGTTTTTTGTTTTGTCTTAACTGTTTAAACTGCTATTTTGTAGTTAAGTATTTTTATTTGGGATTTAGGGCCAAAATGACACTTTAATCTCATTGGCAGGGTCCATAATCCAAGGTTAATCTTTCAGCAGTGATTTCAGTTATGTAAGAGATGGAATCCAGGTTGGAATGTGCTCAGTGATTTTTTAAAATGATATCCTCCTGCCTTCCCAAGGATACAGCGGAGCCCTGCTTGTACCAATTCTTCTATCACACGCACAGATTATGTGATTATTGCATTATTGAGTACAGTTGGGTTTTCTGGAATGTAACCAAGTGATATAAATGCTTTGCCAAAATGTTTGAAGAAGGTCACTTGAAAGCAGAGTAATGTGATCTAAGGCCTGTTAATGTCTCTGTCGGTTGTTGTGGCGAGATAATGGCGTGTCTGTCGGGGTTAGGGTCAGTGGTGTCTGGGAGTTAGGGTCAGTGGTGTCTGTGGAGCAGGTCAGTTGTGTCTGTGTGCGTTAGGGTCACCGGTGTTTGTGGGACAGGTCAGTGATGTGTAGGGCAGGTCAGTAGTGTCTGTGGGGCAGTCAGTAGTGTCTGTGGGATAGTCAGTAGTGTCTGTGGAGAAGGTCAGTAGTGTCTGTGGGACAGTCAGTAGTGTCTGTGGGGAAGGTCAGTAATATCTGGAGCAGTCAGTAGTGTCTGTGGGACAGTCAGTAGTGCCTGTGGGGAAGGTCAGTAGTGTCTGTAGGACAGTCAGTAGTGTCTGTGGGGAAGGTCAGTAGTGTCTGTGGGGCAGTCACTAGTGCCTGTGGGGCAGTTAGTAATGTCTGTGGGGAAGGTCAGTAGTGTCTGTGGGACAGTCAGTAGTGTCTGTGGGGAAGGTCAGTAGTGTCTGTGGGGCAGTTAGTAGTGCCTGTGTGGCAGTTAGTAGTGTCTGTGGGGAAGGTCAGTAGTGTCTGTGGGACAGTCAGTAGTGCGCGGGCACTTGTGGGGATGTTTTTGTGCATTGTCGCAAGCCTGTTTCCCTGCAGGCTTTTGTTTGTTTGATCTCTTAGTGCCCCCTTTGTTTGAACGGCTGCCTTTGTTTGCTCTCCATGAGCTTCCGTCTCTGTGGTCCTGTATCCGTGATGTTGCGTCTCTGACTCGCTATTACTCATTCTTCTCCTCCCTCTCTTTACCCCCCCCCCCCCCAGCTGAAGGAGTTTCAGCAGAAGAGTGCCCCGCCTTCCGGGGGGTCAAGCATCAAGAAGAAGAGGAAGACAAAGGAAGCGGGTCAGCTGGACCCCCCCCAGGGAGACAGACACTCCCCAGATAATGTGAGTCCCTACCCCTCCACCTCCGAACTGGCTACCACCAATCTCACCAACTCCTCACTAACGGCTCTCCAACTCCTCACTAACGGGTCACCAACACCAACTCCTCACTAACGGCTCTCCAACTCCAACTCCTCACTAACGGGTCACCAACACCAACTCCTCACTAACGGGTCACCAACACCAACTCCTCACTAACGGGTCACCAACACCAACTCCTCACTAACGGCTCTCCAACTCCTCACTAACAGGTTACCAACTCCAACTCCTCACTAACGGGTCACCAACTCCAACTCCTCACTAATGGGTCTCCAACTCCTCACTAACAGGTCACCAACTCCAACTCCTCACTAACGGGTCTCCAACTCCTCACTAACAGGTCACCAACTCCAACTCCTCACTAACGGTTCACCAACTCCAACTCCTCACTAACGGGTCACCAACTCCAACTCCTCACTAACGGGTCTCCAACTCCTCACTAAAGGGTGCATTGTGGCTGTCTCATTGGGCCTGATTAATGTGATTAAGTGACCTGCCAGGGAGGTGGTGATCTCTGTGCCGTGAGGAAGCCCAGAACCGACCGTGACCGGTTGGGTTTGTCTTCTTCGTATCGCTGCCTGCGTCTGCAGCGTGGGTGACGGAGGCCTTTGGTCACCCCTTAGCTGAGTGTGCGGGGAGAGCAGCGGCAGCACAGAGAGGAAGTGGATCTGCTCTGATGATGTCAGTGGCTATGAGCATCATCATTTCCTCCTTAGCCAAATTAGCCCGCTCTTCACTGGATAAATACCAAATACCAAATACCATACGCTAATGGCAGACGCTGTAGCTGCTATCTTTTTCCTTTTATCCCATCTCTCTCTTTTGCCCTGTGTAAATGCCTGCTCTCTCTCCTCTCTTCTCTTCTCTCACACCCTCACTCGCTCTCTGTCTCTTCCTCTCACACCTTCACTCGCTCTCTCTTTCTCTCACTCTCTCTCCTCTCACACCGTCACTCGCTCTCTTTCTCCTCTCTCTCACTCGCTCTCTCTCTCTCCTCTCTCACACTCGCTCTCTCTCCTCTCACACCCTCACTCTCTCTGTCTCTCCTCTCTCTCACACCCTCACTCGCTCTCTCTCTCCTCTCTCTGTCTCTCACTCGCTCTCTCTGGCCCCTCTCCTGTAGATTCAGAGCATACTGAAAGTTCTGGTGTCTGATCTTAGCGTGACCAATGGGGTCGCTCTCCCTCCGTTTATTAACAGCCAGGTGAGCTGCCTTCTCTGTCGCTTGCTTCCCCCCCCCCTTCGTTTCTCTCCCTCCGTCCCTGTCCCGCTCCGTCTCTCTCTCTCCCTCGTTCTGAGCATGCTCTCCTCTCTGGCGGCCACCGGCTGTTTCGACACCGGGATCTTGGGAGCGGCTCCGTCGTTGTACATTTTTACCGCTGCTGCTTTGTACTTGCTCTCTGTTTGAGTTGTGGGGCTGCCGGTACCGTGGCCGTTGCAGCTTGTCCCCCAGGCATGTTTCGTTTGATTGTTTTTATTGTTTTTTGGTTGTTTGATTGTTGAGTGTGTGAGCGAGTGTGTCAGCGTGTGAGCAGGCTTTATTTTTCATGAAATGTTACCCTGGCATGACCGCACAAGCTTGGGAAAGCTTTAAATGTGAAAATGAGTCATTTTGTGATGTGTGCACATGCCTGCGACTGTGTGTGTGTGTGTGTGTTATTGTGTGCACGTGTATGCATGAATGTGTGGGGGTTTTTTGTGTGTACTTGTGTGCATGCATGTGTTTGTGTTTGAGCATGAGTGTTTATGATGTGAGTATCTTTGCGTGTGAGTATGCTTGTCCACATGCAAATGTGTCGCTCTGATTCACGGTGTGTCAGTGTCTCACGCTGTGTTTGTGTGTCAGTGTCTCACGCTGTGTGTCAGTGTCTCACGGTGTGTGTCAGTGTCTCACGCTGTGTGTCAGTGTCTCACGCTGTGTTTGTTTGTGTCTCACGGTGTGTTTGTGTGTGTGTTTCACGCTGTGTGTCAGTGTCTTGTCTGTGTGTGTGTGTGTCTCACAGTGTGTGTGTGTGTCTCACAGTGTGTGTGTGTGTGTGTGTGTCTCACAGTGTGCGTGTGTCTCACGCTGTGTGTGTGTGTGTCTCAGGCTCTCATTGACGGTGAGGCCAGGGCGTCTCCGAGCGCGCAGCTGGAAGATGAGCAGCACAGAGAGCCCGACCGCCGCTCGCCGGTGCCTAACGCTAACGCTAGCGCTATTAACCCCGAGCCTCGCAGCCAGAGCCCTGCCGCGCAGGTTTGTCTGTCTGTCTGTCTGTCTGTCTCTCTGCCCTTCTCTCTGCCTGTCTCTCTCTGCCTGTCTCTCTCTGTCTGTCTATCTCTCTGTCTGTCTCTCTGCCTGTTTGTCTGTCTGCCTGTCTCTCTCTTTCTGTCTCTGTCTGTCTCTCTGTCTGTTTGTCTCTCTGCCCTTCTCTCTGCCTGTCTCTCTCTGTCTGTCTCTGTCTGTCTCTCTGTCTGTTTGTCTCTCTGCCTGTCTCTCTCTGTCTGTCTCTCTGTCTGCTTGTCTCTCTGCCCTTCTCTCTGCCTGTGTCTGTCTCTCTCTCTCTGTCTGCCTGTCTCTCTCTCTGCCTGTCTCTCTCTGTCTGTGTGTCTGTCTCTCTCTCTGTCTGTCTGTCTGTGTGTCTGTCTGTCTGTCTTTCTGCCCTTCTCTCTGCCTGTCTCTCTCTGTCTGTCTATCTCTGTCTGTTTGTATCTCTGCCTGTCTCTCTCTGTCTGTCTCTCTGTCTGTTTGTCTCTCTGCCCTTCTCTCTGCCTGTGTGTCTGTCTCTCTCTCTCTGTCTGCCTGTCTCTCTCTCTGCCTGTCTCTCTCTGTCTGTGTGTCTGTCTCTCTCTCTGTTTGTCTGTCTGTCTGTCTGTGTGTCTGTCTGTCTGTCTCTCTGCCCTTCTCTCTGCCTGTCTCTCTCTGTCTGTCTATCTCTGTCTGTTTGTATCTCTGCCCTTCTCTCTGTCTGCCTGTCTCTCTGCCTGTGTGTCTGTCTCTCTCTCTCTCTGTCTGTCTGTCTCTCTGCCCTTCTCTCTGCCTGTCTCTCTCTGTCTGTCTGTCTTCACCCTGCCCACGCACGTTTTCTCTGTTTGATAACAACACACTAAAGCTTTGTTGTCTTAGAGCGAGTATTACTGCCTGTTCACTTCCGTGTCTATTGTTGGAAAGGATGTTAAAAGATTTCACAACAGAGTGCATCGGGGGAGATGTTCCTGTGTGTCGGCTTGCCTGCTGTCCGCCTAAAACGGTTTTTGACCTTAAGAGTCGGTCCTCGGATTGTGTTCAGTAAAACTTTATTCCTTTTTTTCTCCGACGGCAGAGCTCGAGCCCTGACGCGAACTGCAATGAAAATTCCCTGGAAGAGAACAGGTGAGCGCTGGGGTGCCTGGGAATGAGCGGAGTCCGTCCGCTGGTCATTTTAAACGTGCCCTGCCCCTCCCCAAAAACCTGTCCTCCACCAATCACTTTCTACGCAGCCACACCCCTCTGCCCCCCCCCCCCCCCTGTCCTCAGCCCAGTCTCCCAGGAGTGCTGGGACTTCGACTGAGGCAGGCCAGCTGCTAATGAATGTTTTTGGCAGTTAGCTAGAATTGGACGGGAGCCAGATAAGTCAGTTAATGCTATGTAGTATCTCCTGCTTATATAACTGGTGTGTGTGTTTGTGTGTTTGTGTGTGTGTGTGTGTGTGTACGTGTGTGTGTGTGTGTGTGTGTGTGTGTGTGTTTGCAGACCGCTGTCCTCCACGGAAAGCTTGCGCCAGCTGTCCCAGCAACTCAACGGCCTGCTATCTGAGGTAGAGCCCCGCCCTCCCCCCCCCCTTTTCGCCTGGCCCCCCCCTCAACCCTTGCGAGCTGGTTAAGGGCCAGGGGTACACTGGGGCAGGACGTCCAGACTCGCTGATTGAGGTCCCTGTGCCCCATAGGGTTTCTTCCACCCTTGTCCTGCGAGCTGCAGGATCACGCAGATTTCAGTCTACCTTACACATTTCCCACAATGCACTGCACCGTTTGTCGAGATTCTTTTCTTGGTGAAAGTTCATTTAATAAATGGGAGCTAAATTCTGTACGAGACCCTCCAGAGACCAAGGCCGACTGCCCCGGAGTTGAAGTATTAGCGGGTTTGTGTGGGATTGACTGAAGGTTGTCTTGAGAAGATTCGGGAAATCCCAGAGAATTTGAAAACAAGGGAGTGTGAACGCTCTTTACCGCTAACCCACCCAACATTCAGTGTAGCGCTTACCATGCAGCACTAACACAATAAGCAAAGTGTTTATCTGTGCGATATTTACTCTGTATTGTGTTAGCAACGGAACAGGACAGATATCAATGCAATTTCAATTTAACGCAGGTCCCAGCTGACTTCATTATTTTTCTTTGTTTCTGTTGACGCCCGGGCAGTCTCCATCGTCCTACGTGAACGGGGACAGTGCGGTGTCGCCGGCCAATGAGAAGGAGCTGGAGGTAGGGAGAGTGTCTCCGTTTTTTCCCTCGGGCCCCCGTCCTCCCGAGCCTTTCTCTCTACCGCGCGTTCAGACGACTGCGTCACGCGTCCGCGTCTTTCTGAGCCTTCGGTTCTTCAGAGGACGCTTTTTTTTAACGCGTCGTGTTGTTTTTTGTGTTTGTCTGCCTCGGTTCGAAGGGGGGGGGGGGTTATGGGTAGGTGTGAGTAGTTGACTGAGCTCGGAGGCGTGGCGCTTGCCGGGAGTCTGGCCCCTCCCCCAGGCCCGGAACATTCCGTCACACCAGGCCGTGCTGGAATGCGGTGGCGGCCGGTCTCACATGATCGTATGGGTGTTCCGGCCTGTAGCACAGCTCCGGTTTCTGTCCTGCAAGGAGCATGACTTCAATTACTCCTCTGCCAGAGCACATCTCTCTCTCTCTCTCTCTCTCTCTCTCCCCCTCTCTCTCTCTCTCTCTCTCTCTCTCTCTCTCTCTCTCTCTCTCTCTCTCTCTCTCTCTCTCTCTCTCTCTCTCTCTCTCTCTCTCTCTCTCTCTCCCCCTCTCTCTCTCTCTCTCTCTCTCTCTCTCTCTCTCTCTCTCTCTCTCTCTCTCTCTCTCTCTCTCTCTCTCTCTCATTCTCTCTCTCCCCCTCTCTCTCTCTCTCTCTCTCTCTCTCCCCCTCTCTCTCTCTCTCTCTCTCTCTCTCTCTCTCTCTCTCTCTCTCTCTCTCTCTCTCTCTCATTCTCTCTCTCCCCCTCTCTCTCTCTCTCTCTCTCTCTCTCTCTCTCTCTCTCTCTCTATCGCTCTTGCTTTCACTCTCTCTCTCGCTCTCTCTCACTCTTGCTCCCTCGCTCTCTGTCTTTCACTCTCTGTCTCTCGCTCTCTCTCGCTCTCCCACTCTCTCTATTTCTCTCTCTCTCTTTTTGTTTCCTTTTTCCTGTTTATCTCTCCTGAGCTGCCCAGTTCAATGGATAGGTTCTGACAGCCTGTTTTTGGAAAAGATTATTTGCGTATGAAAAATGACAAATCATGCTATTTTAATGTCTTGGTTCTGGTCAGCAGAGCCATTTCTGGTGTTGACTTTAAAGATTTAAATAGTTAACCCTACTAATTTTCTCTGACGTGGGGAGAAAATATTGTGTTGGAATTATTATTATTATTATACTAATAGATTACAATTAAGTAGACACACAAGAGTTTGTTAGACTGTTATCACTTACCTGATGAATACCAAGCCACAAGCATACTTATTACATTAGTGGAATAATAGGTCTGTGTGCATGCATAGGCATTACTCTTCTGGAGCAGTGGCAGGCGTTTAAAAGGCCGTCTGCCCGTGATTGGTCCGTTCCCTCCGGTCCCGCCCCGCCGTCTGTGACTCTTCGGAAGGCAGCCAGTCCCCCGGGCTGCTCACTTGCAGCGGTCTGTTGGGTCAAGCGCAGCTCCGGTTCCAGGCCTTGTTCTGCCATTCAAAAGCTGTGCCTCTGCCAGGATTTGAACCCGCATCTCTCTGGTGCCCCAGTGTTCCATCCTGTGGAACTGTGGGGGGGCTTTCGTGCTGCCCGCGAGCTTGATGGTCCGCATGGACGAGATCACCAGAGTTTGGACGAGTCTGTGATTGGCGACAGACGGATTGACCCCCTCCTTCTCCGTCCCTCCAGTTCTGTTTGTTTATCTTTTCCACTGTTTCGCTCTCCCCTTCTCTGCATGCTCGCACCCCAGACCCGAAACCAGGAGCTGGCAGCCGCCCTGGACTCCAGCAAGCTCACAAACACTCAGCTGAGCTCAAAGCTAGACCAGCTGGTAAGAGAGACTGACTGCACGCAGTGAGTGTGTGTGTGCACGTGCCTGTGCATGTGCATGTGTGTGTGCCTGTGCGTGCGCATGTGTCTGTGTGTGCGTGTACATGTGCGCGTGCATGTGCACATGCATGTGCACGTGTATGTGCATGGGGTGTGGGGTGCAGGCGGGACAGCTGTGATGAACCGAGTCCCTGATTTGTCGATAACCCCATCCCACTATCCTCAGTGCTTCCCACTGCTTATATCTTGTACTAATAACATTCCCCCGTGTTCACACACACACACGCAAACGTGTGTGAGCGCTAAAGATACACACCCGAGCATGCATGACAGGCTTGTTCACCCACACACGCTGAACGTTTCTGCATGTGTAGTTTTTTTCCCCACCCTTTGCTTTTGTGCTAATATTGAGCCTGTGTCATCAACTGTATTCCGGTAACTCAATCTTGTTTGAAACTACCAGTTTTGGTAGCCATTAAAATATTGCAGAATCGTGTGCCAAGATGTGGTATTTTGTAGTTTCTGTGTTTGACTGTATGTCTGGTTTCCGGTTGTGATTTTAGGGATGGAAAAGCTTCTTCTGATTACACCTTACCGTATGTGTGCAAACGGCTAACCGTTACTAAGAGGCCCATCTCACCTTGGTAACAGATAAGCAGCAACAGGAGTCTCACTTGTGCTGACAGCTAAGCAACAGCAACAGAACGTCTCTCCTTTCCAACAACTAAATAACAGCAGCAGGAGTCTCACTTGTGCTAAGAACCAAACAACATAAGCAGCACACCTCTCCTGTGCCAGAGCCATTACTAACAGACCCACATCACCTGTCCCTGTGTAACCATTAGTTACCTGCGCCAACCTAACCATTAAAAGCAGAACATCTCACCTGTGCTAACTGCTAACCAGCATTAGCTGAACATCTCACCTGTGCTAACCGCTAACCAGCATTAACAGAACGTGAGATGTTCTGTGCTAACCACTAACCAGCATTAGCAGAACATCTCACCTGTGCTAACCACTAACCAGCATTAGCAGAACATCTCACCTGTGCTAACCACTAACCAGCATTAGCGGAACATCTCACCTGTGCTAACCACTAACCAGCATTAGCAGAACATCTCACCTGTGCTAACCACTAACCAGCATTAGCAGAACATCTCACCTGTGCTAACCACTAACCAGCATTAGCAGAACATCTCACCTGTGCTAACCACTAACCAGCATTAGCAGAACATCTCACCTGTGCTAACCACTAACCAGCATTAGCAGAACATCTCACCTGTGCTAACCACTAACCAGCATTAGCAGAACATCTCACCTGTGCTAACCGCTAACCAGCATTAGCAGAACATCTCACCTGTGCTAACCACTAACCAGCATTAGCAGAACATCTCACCTGTGCTAACCACTAACCAGCATTACCATAACACTGATTTCTGAGCAGAGCTTAGCGGGGGACTTAATGAAGTTATTAGCTAAACGGGCCATTGAAACGCTGTCCTGTATGAAATGGGCTGGGCTGTTTTCATTGTGGGTTTGTCCCTGTTGCTTGCGCTGTATTTATTTAGTTTAGATTAATTATTTACTCGTACGGGCTGGAAATGTTCTCTGCATCAGATGCTGAAGCCAAAAGCTGCTGGCCTACGGGGCTGCCCTCGTACCTTCCTGCTGGCCTACGGGGCTGCCCTCGTACCTTCCTGCTGGCCTACGGGGCTGCCCTCGTACCTTCCTGCTGGCCTACGGGGCTGCCCTCGTACCTTCCTGCTGGCCTACGGGGCTGCCCTCGTACCTTCCTGCTGGCCTACGGGGCTGCCCTCGTTTCGCTTCTCTGATGGTATTGCAGAGAATGAGAGGGCAGAGATTTTGCGGGTCTGAGGGCTGGTTCGGGTTGAGTTAACCTGACCGAAGGACCATATGCTGTTGTACATGACATCTGGTCATTGGACCGCTGAATGTGGGGTCCTGATTATTAGCTGTTGGATGTTATGTCCGAACATTGGACAGTTGAATGTGACATCAGGACTATGGGTTGTTGGATGTGATGTCAGGACTATTAGCTGTTGGGTATGATGTCTGGTCATTGGACTGTTGAATGCGGCCTCATGACTATTGACTGATGTCAGGGTTGTTGGACACCATAACTGTGGTCTGACCTTGATGATGTCACTAATTAGACTCCTCCCCCTGTCCTTGTGTTAATGCAGACACATCAGTCCCAGGAGCTCTCGGAGCAGCTACAGAAGGTAAGGAGGCTCTGCTGCGTATGGGTTATGTTTCCCTGGGAACGGGTAGCGGGTTACCAAAAAAGTGTGATCTCCAGAGTGTAGGAAGGGAGAGGCTGAAATTCAGGGCTTCTCGGCTTTGGGGTTTTCAGCTGTCATAAGCAACTGCAATCTCATGATTGGGTGGAGACCAGGCCCGGCTGAATCAGGTGCTTAAGAGCTTAGGGCTGCCCAGCCCTGTTCCTGGAGATTTTCCAACCTGTAGGTTTTCACTCCAACCCTAATGAAGCACTCTTCATTCAAAAAATCGGCTTGCTTGCATACTATTGAGTATACAAGTTGCATGTATGCAACTTGTATACTCAATAGTAGGCAAGTAAGCTGATTCAGACGTGGGCCTAGAGATCTCATTGCAATTAGTATAATCGGGTGTGCCAAATTAGTGTCGAAATGGCCCGCAGGATCTCCAGGAAAAGGGTTGGGCAGCACTGGCTTAGGGGAATATGGAAAACATGCTAGACTGGGACCTGTTTATGACAAGGTAGGAAAAAATCTATGAATGCAAATATTGACTTGTGATCGCAGGGATTATAATAGTCTAGATGAAAGCGTTTTTTGTTTCCTGAATGTTGTGGGCAGAAATGTGTTATAAACCTGCCTAGGTCACGCTGTTGCTGAAATGTGAGTGCTTTTCAGTGATGGGTCATGCCTAAGGGTTTTACATGTCTGCTGCATGCTTGTCCCCTGTCCAGGAGCGCAAAGAGTTTGAGCAGAAGTTTCTGAAGGAGCAAGGAGCCATGCGGGAGCAGCTGCAAGTGAGCATCTTACCCCCAAGGGGCCTGTATCCCTTCTGGAAAGGCCTGACTATACGACTGACTATCAGCCCTCGAGGGGCCTGTATCCCTGCAGGAAAGGCCTGACTATACGACTGACTATCAGCCCTCGAGGGGCCTGTATCCCTGCAGGAAAGGCCTGACTATCAGCCCTCGAGGGGCCTGTATCCCTGCAGGAAAGGCCTGACTATACGACTGACTATCAGCATTTCTGGTCAGACACACCGGCAATACGAAAATGCTGTATCAGCAAGAAGACACAGAGGCCATTATTGTAATATTAACCAAACAATCAACAATCTTTAAACCACAATTTTAATGCTTCAATAAGAGGGGCCTACTGTCCCTCAAACAAATTGTTGTTGCGCAGACATAGTCAATGAACCAAAGGACGGTTATTACTCAGTGAGCACTGAGACTGCACAATAATCAAATGTCACACCTTAGACCGGGGGTGCACAACAAGGGCCGGTCCGTTTCAGGATTTTGTGCCAACTTCAGTTCTTAATTATTTAATTAGCCCAGTCATATCTTGATCTGAAATTTGTACAAGCACCAGCTACAACCACAGACTGCATGTTTATCCTAAAGATTTTACTGGGCTTAAGTACAGGAGTGAACCAATGTAGTTTATAGAGTTGTCAGAGAACTAAAACTGAGGTGACTGGTTGGAATAAAAACCAGCATGTGGACCAGCCCTCCAGGACCGGAGTTGTACACCCCTGCCTTAGACCAACGCATGCGGTGCTGATCAGTAGAAACGGCATAGCCACTGCTGCCTGTTTGAGAGGGCACGTGGAGTCATTCGACAGATCAATAAAAGCAAGCACAACACACAGTAAATGCTATGACAGACAGTATCAAATCATTGCAGTGTAACAAAAACAATATTGATCCATGAAATGTTGACGGTAATATTTGTTCCTCTGTGACAGGTCCACATCCAGACCATTGGGATTCTGGTGTCGGAGAAATCGGAGCTGCAGACGGCCTTGTCCTACACGCAGCAGGCCGCTCGACAGAAGACCGGTAAGTTCCATGTGCCGTTACTCGATCGGTCTGGCCCCGGTTCGGTTTGGTGTGGTGGTCGATTGGTGGTAACTGATTTGTTTATGGATTGCATGGCTACACGATTGTTATGCGAGGATAATAAATGTCATCGTTGTTTGATTGCAAAAGTGAGTGTGTAATTGATTGATTGAGTGATCTGTTGGTTGGTTTATCAGTTGGTTGGTTGTTAGATTGATTAACTGACTGCACAAGTGGTTAATTTTGGTTGGTTGATTGAGTTAATTGAATGACAAGTTTACTGGTTTATCAGGTGGTTTATGTGTTGAATGGTTCATGTCTCGGTCCTGTGTGTGAGCTGACCATTTGAATGGTTGATTTTATCAGTTAGTTTGCGTGTTGAATGGTTGAGTTTATTGGTTTATCAGTTGGTTTATGTGTTGAACGCTTGAGTTTATCAGTTGGTTTATGTGTTGAACGGCTGAGTTTATCGGTTTATAAGTTGGTTTGTGTTGTATGGTTGAGTTTGCCGCTTGGTTTATGTGTTTGAATGGTTGAGTTTATTGGTTGGTTTATGTGTTTGAATGGTTGAGTTTATTGGTTGGTTTATGTGTTTGAATGGTTGAGTTTATTGGTTGGTTTATGTTTGAATGGTTGAGTTTATTGGTTGGTTAATGTGTTTGAATGGTTGAGTTTATTGGTTGGTTAATGTGTTGAGCGGTTGGCGTCTCGGTCCTGCGTGTGAGCTGACCGCTGTGTGCGTTTGCCAGGGGAAGCGGAGGAGTTCAGTAACCGGCTGCAGTCCTCCAAACAGCGGGTGTCAGAGCTGGAGAGGACCCTGTCCTCCGTCTCCACCCAGCAGAAGCAGTTTGAGAAGGTAGGACCCCCACACGCCTTTACTGTCATTCACGCTCTCTGTGCTGGTGCACTTCATTGTGCCGCTCACCACTATTCTCTCTGTGCTGGTGCACGTCACCGTGCCGCTCACCACTATTCTCTCTGTGCTGGTGCACGTCACCGTGCCGCTCACCATTATTCTCTCTGTGCTGGTGCACGCCATTGTGCCGCTCCCCATTATTCCTGACCTAAACTGGACAAACAGGACCACAATGCACTTCTTCTCTTCAATGTGTTTATGCTTTCATCACGGCTGTTTTGTTCTGTTTTGCTTCTAGCATAATAAAGAGCTCGAGAAGGAGAGAGACAGCCTAAAGCTGGAGGTGTACAGACTGAAGTAAGTCCCTCAAGAAAGTCGACTTCTTTTCTCTTCTCCTCGCTGTTTCTGTTCTCGTGATGCTGGTGAAAAATGGCGATCGAAGTTTCTGTCACCTGCTCTCTCCCCCTCTCTCTCTCTCTCTCTCTCTCTCTCTCTCATCCTCCCTCTCCTTCTGTCTCACTCTGTCTTTTTTTCCCTCCCTCTCTCTCTGTTCCGCTCCCTCTGTCTCTCTTGCTCTCTCTCTCTCACTGTCTGCCTGTCCGTGTGTCTGTCCGTGTGTGCGGTTGTAAGGGCCTTCTGTTCAGTGAAGAGGTCTGTCCGTATGTCTGTCCGTGTGTGTGGCAGTAAGAGCCTTCTCTGTGCTGTTCAGTGACCGAGGCCTGTCCGTATGTCTGTCCGTGTGTGTGGCAGTAAGAGCCTCCTCTGTGCTGTTCAGTGACCGAGGCCTGTCTGTGTGTCTGTCCGTGTGTGCACCAGTAAAGGGAACGAGGAGGCGAGGCAGCAGAGCTCCGAGCTGGCCGAGCAGCTGAAGCTGAGGGCGGGCGAGAACGACGCCATGCGCTACGAGCTGGACGACCTGCGCAAGAGGCTGGAGATGGCCGACCTGATGATCCAGCAGGTAAACGGAGAGCTCACCTGGGGGATCCTCCACCTGGGGGTCCTCCACCTGGGGGATCCTCCACCTGAGGGTTCTCCACCTGGGGGATCCTCCACCTGGGGGTCCTCCACCTGGGGGTCCTCCACCTGGGGGATCCTCCACCTGGGGGTCCTCCACCTGGGGGTCTTCCACTTGGGGGTCCTCCACCAGGGGGGTCCTCTACCTGGGAGGGGTCTCCACCTGGGAGGGGTCTCCACCTGGGAGGGTCCTCCACAGATGGGGAATAACTGGACTGGTCCGGTCCAGTGAGCAGTAGCTTTGCATTGATTATTTCTGTGCTTCTTCATTTTTTTCTTTTTAGTTCTCCAGCCAATCAGGGCCTCCCAGCAGCAACCAGCAAGCGCAGCTGCTCCTGGAGGAGAAACTGCAGTTGGAGGCGCACACAGCACAGGTGCGTTGGTGTGTTTATGTGTGTGTATGTGTGTTTGTGTGTGGGCATGTATTACTATCTTTGTGAGAACCAAATGTCCCCACAAGATTAGAAAGATTACGCAAGGTGGGGACCTTTTGCTGGTCCCCACAAGTTCAAGAGGCTGTTTTAGGGTTAGGACTTAGGGTTAGGTTTAGGGTTACAATTAGGTTAAGGTTAGGCATGTAGTGGTTGGGGTTAGGGTTAGAGTTAGAGGTTACGGAATGAATGTAAGTCAATGGTAAGCAAGTATAGCGATACTTGTGTGTGGGTGTGTGTATATGTGCGTGGGTGTGTGTGTGTGTGGGTGTGTGTATATGTGCATGCGTGTGGGTATGTGTATATGTGCATGCGTCTGTGTGTGTGAGTGCGTGCGTGTGTATGTATGTGTGTGTGTGTGTTTATGTACGTGTGTGTGTGTGTTTATGTACGTGTGGGTGTGTGAGTGCGTGCGTGTGTATGTATGTATGTGTGTGCGTATGTGTGTTTGTGTGTGTGTATGTACGTGTTTGTGTGTAACATCCTGTCGTTGCCCTCCCGGTGCTGCGCAGCTGATGGAGTCTGTTGCGCAGCTGCAGACGGAGAGAGACCAGTACGCTGCGCAGATCCAGGAGGAGGGCCGCGTGTGGAAGGAGAAAACGGAGCAGCTGCTGACTCAGGTACCGCCGTCTCCACGGAGACGCCGCGCTCCTGCGTCCTCCGGAGAGGGGAGCCCGGCGGCCGTCCGGGGGATCAGACCAAAGCTCGTTCAGCGATAGGCTGGAAAGGCAGTGCGCGAGGGCAAAAATGGACAAAGACTTGCGTGAGATCCGAAGAAACTTGACGGAGGACAATTGCATGAAATTTAGAAAGAGAAGGAGGCCGATGTGTGTAAGAGCCTCAGAAACTGTGAGTTCAGGCAAGTTCAGGGGCAAGTAGCAGACGTCCTATAGTTCTAGAGAACGGTTCATTCGATCTCGCTCGTCCATTGGTTGTTCCGCTTGCTATGCTTTGAGCGCTGCACCTACCGCAGCAGGCAGCAGTTTTGAGTGGAAAAATGCAGGGAGAGTTTGATTCATGAGCGCTCGGACGTTCAACAGGCTGACCCGGTACATACCGGACACTAAAAAGAGTCGTTCAAAAAGATTATTTTTGTTCATTTTCGCCCATCGCTACTGCAGACTCAGTTCAGTTCTGTTCTAGAGCTGCTGTCCTCTTTTCCCTCCGCAGGTGACGTCCATATCGGAGGAGAGGGACGGCTGCGCCGCTCGCATCCTGGAGCTGGAGTCCCAAATCACAGAGCTGAAGAGCGCTGCGGGTACGAGCTGGACACGTCCCTCCTCTTCCTCACTCATCCTCACAGTTCCTTACCCTGTCCCTAACCCTCCTCTTCCACACAGTTTCTAACCCTAGCCCTCCTCTTCCTCACTCATCCTCACAGTTCCTAGCCCTAGCCCTCCTCTTCCTCACTCATCCTCACAGTTCCTAACCCTAGCCCTCCTCTTCCTCACTCATCCTCACAGTTCCTAGCCCTAGCCCTCCTCTTCCTCACTCATCCTCACAGTTCCTAACCCTAGCCCTCCTCTTCCTCACTCATCCTCACAGTTCCTAACCCTAGCCCTCCTCTTCCTCACTCATCCTCACAGTTCCTAACCATAACCCTCCTCTTCCTCACTCATCCTCACAGTTCCTAACCATAACCCTCCTCTTCCTCACTCATCCTCACAGTTCCTAACCCTAGCCCTCCTCTTCCTCACTCATCCTCACAGTTCCTAACCATAACCCTCCTCTTCCTCACTCTACCCTCTGTTGCCGGCTCACGCTAGGATACTCCAGTAGTACTGCTGCTTTTCTTTCCTGTCTGATAGTTGATCGATTGATTAATGCTGCTGATTGGCCAGAGGCTTCACTTACCGGGTGCCCCAGGTTTAAATGGGTCCTGATTGGAGGGGAAAATGAAAACCAGCAGCAGTACTGGCCTTGGGGGCCACATCTGAGCATCGCTGCCCCGGGGTATATTAGACACTGAAGCAGGAAAAGGAATTGGGTATCTAACCCGGGGTATATTAGACACTGAAGCAGGAAAAGGAATTGGGTATCTAACCCGGGGTATATTAGACACTGAAGCAGGAAAAGGAATTGGGTATCTAACCCGGGGTATATTAGACACTGAAGCAGGAAAAGGAATTGGGTATCTAACCCGGGGTATATTAGACACTGAAGCAGGAAAAGGAATTGGGTATCTAACCCGGGGTATATTAGACACTGAAGCAGGAAAAGGAATTGGGTATCTAACCCGGGGTATATTAGACACTGAAGCAGGAAAAGGAATTGGGTATCTAACCCGGGGTATATTAGACACTGAAGCAGGAAAAGGAATTGGGTATCTAACCCGGGGTATATTAGACACTGAAGCAGGAAAAGGAATTGGGTATCTAACCCGGGGTATATTAGACACTGAAGCAGGAAAAGGAATTGGGTATCTAAGAGATTCTTTAAGGGCGTGATTGTGGGAAATGTTTTATGTTTGACCAGTAACTTCCAGGAGTGGTCTAACGCCTCTGCTTCCTTCTGTGGCCCCTCCCCCTCAGCCCTGTTGTCCCAGGAAGCAGAGGCCTTGGCCCCGCCCCCGCCTGCGGGGCCCTCGGAGGCCGAGCTGAGCCTGCAGGAGGCCCTCAGCAGCCTGCAGCAGGAGAGGGACGGGCTCAGCGCCCAATACCAGGCCCAGGTAACCGAGACTCGGGTAACTCCGCCCCCTCCACCAAGGCCCCTCCCACTCTGTATTATGGCTGAGGCCACTGGGTCATCAGCAAATGGGAAAAAATTTCCAATTACATTCCGCAAATAGTTCATACTTTCAGATTTCGTAGATAACATACTTTGTGCTTTCATATAAAATGGGTTTTTTGGTTTTTGTAATTATTTAATGTATATACTGGTCTAAATGAGTGTAAATGATTACATTCTGATGAGTCCGTAAGGTAACATCATTGTGATTTAGACATGGTTTCCTGTGTGTTAAATAGCTGTTGGGTTGCTGGGTAAAGCTCCGCCCATTTTAATGAGGTGGGTAACTCTGTGGCCCCCCCCCTCCCCCAGGTCCGGGACAACGAGCAGCTGAGCCGGCTGGTGCAGGAGCAGGAGGCGCGGCTGCTGGAGCTGGAGCGGGAGGCGCAGCGCGATGCGGAGGAGGCGCAGGACCGCCATCGCCTCCTGGAGGACGCGCAGAGCGACAAGGCCACCATCAGCCGCGCGCTGGCGCAGAACCGCCAACTCAAAGAGCAGCTGGCCGAGCTGCAGAACGGCTTCGTCAAGCTGGTGAGGAGCGAGCGCGCACACTACACACTACACACTATACACTACACTACATGCTACACACTATACACTCTACACTACATGCTACACACTGTACACTATACACTACACTACATGCTACACACTATACACTACACGCTACACACTATATGCTACACACTGTACACTATACACTATACACTACACTACATGCTACACACTATACACTACACTACACACTACATTCTACACACTGTACACTATACACTACACTACACGCTACACACTATACACTATATGCTACACACTGTATACTATACACTACACTACATGCTACACACTATACACTACACTACATGCTACACACTGTACACTATACACTACACTACATGCTACACACTATACACTATACACTATTCACTACACACTACATGCTACACACTGTACACTATGCACTACACTACATGCTACACACTATACACTACACACTACATACTATACACTATACAACACACTACATGCTACACACTGTACACTATACACTACACTACACACTACATGCTACACACTGTACACTATACACTGCACTACACACTACATGCTACACACTGTACACTATACACTACACTACACACTACATGCTACACACTGTACACTATACACTACACAACACACTACATGCTTCACACTATACACTATTCACTACACTACACACTACACTACACTCTACATGCTACACACTGTACACTATACACTACACAACACACTACATGCTACACACTATACACTATACACTACACTATACACTACACTACGCACTACATGCTACACACTATACACTGTACATGATACACACTATACACTATACACACTACACACACTATGCATGCACGCACACATTCACACAGAGAACACACACCCTCTTCCCATACACACACCAGCATGGATGCCTGCCATCACACTGACTCCGCCCCTCTCCCCGGACAGACCAATGAGAACATGGAGCTTATGAATGGGTTGCAGTCTGAGCAGCACGTGAAGAAGGAACTGGCAAGAAAAATGGGCCAGCTGCAGGAGGACCTGCACCACATCAAAGAGCAGGTGAGTCAGATACAGACAGGTGTGCCAGAGCAGGTGAGTCTGGTACAGACAGGTGAGTCAGATACATACAAGTGAGTCAGTGCAGGTTAGTCAGATACAGACAGGTGAGTGAGAGAGCAGGTGAGTCAGATACAGACAGGTGACTCAGAGCAGGTGAGTCGGGTACAGACAGGTGAGTGAGAGAGCAGGTGAGTCTGGTACAGATTGGTGAGTCGATACAGACAGGTTAGTCAGATACAGACAGGTGAGTCAGGTACACTTGCTCGCACAGATTCATCCCAAAATATCCTCCATTTAGTTTGTGCAGGTTTAATCCTCTCAATATCCCTGCTAACACAGGACAGACTCGGAATGTTCCGGTTTATCGTGTTTTGTCACTATCCTGGATATAAGCCAGCATCCAGTTTACACTATTTTTTCAGGTTATCAGTTCATATGAGGACCTGTTTAGTTCCAGCCCAATACCTGGTCCAGTTATTAATTGTATTTGTTTTATTGAATATTTTACAGTCTGACTGTGTCTTAGTGTACAGGTCTGCGTGTCTGACTGACCCCCCTGTCCCATTGGGGGGGGCGTTGTGATTGGTGTCCTAAACGCAGCCTGCGTTGACCTCTGAATGACCCTTTCTCCCTCTCTCCCCCGTCGGCAGCTGGAGCAGAAGGTGGAGGAGGCCCGGGCGGCCCAGGAGCAGCGGGACCAGTACCTGGCCCACCTGCAGCAGTACACCAGCGGGTACCAGCAGCTGGTTTCCGAGCGGGAGGAGCTGCACCGGCACTTCCTGCAGCAGACGCAGCTGATGGACCGGCTGCAGCACGAGGAGGTCCAGGGCAAGGTGCAGCTGGAGCTCAGCCAGCAGCAGCTGGAGCAGGCGCAGGTCAGAAGCTGTGCATGGCGGGGCGCAGACGCGGGCAGAGCTGCGCACACAGAGCGCAGACGCGGGCAGGGCTGCGCAGACAGAGTGCAGATGCAGGCAGGGGTGCTCAGATCAGGCAGAATGCAGACAGAGCGTAGATGCAGGCAGTGCTGCGCAGACAGAGCGCAGACGCAGGCAGGGCTGCGCAGATCAGGCAGAATGCAGACAGAGCTCCAGGGGCTCCAGAGTCTGCCTGGTGTCACATTCACCAGTTACATGTGAATCTATCGCCCAGGCACACCTTGCAGTGCATGTCTTGGTGAAGGTTCTGTGTTTTAGGTGCTGGTTTCATTTGCTCCTGGGAGCCATTTTGCAAGTCAGTGCTGTGGTTTTAATGGTGGAGACCCTGCTGAATGAGACACTGTGATCTCCCTGCAGGAGAAGCTGAACCAGCTGGCCAAAGATAACGAGGACCTGAAGACGGAGGTGCAGGAGCTCCTGAACAGCTCAGCGCTGGGCTCGCCATCCAGAGTCCAGGGTATGCACTGAGACCAGGGTACACACAGACCAGAGTACACCCAGGGACCAGGGTACACACACAGACCAGGGTACACCCAGGGACCAGGGTACACACAGGAACCAGGGTACACACAGACCAGGGTACACACAGACCAGGGTACACACAGGGACCAGAGCCCACACAGGAACCAGGGTACACACAGGAACCAGGGTACACAGACAGACCAGGGTACACACAGAGACCAGGGTACACACACAGACCAGGGTATACCCGGGGACCAGGGTACACACAGGGACCAGGGGAGTGGTCAAACTGTGTTACCAAGGCAATAGGGGAGTGATCACAGTGTGTTACCAAGGCAGTAGGGAAGTGGTCAAAGGGTGTTGCCTGTACTGCATAATAACATTACTGATTTGCTCTCTGTTCAGGTGATGGACTGGAGAGCAAGACTGTGTATGAGAGCTTCCAGAAATCTGACAGTCTCACCATCCCAGAGGACTTTGACAGCAGGGAACAGATGGTGAGATCCTCACAGGAGGACAATTTACCCCCACACACTCCAAGCAATGAGTCACAAGATGGGTCAATCTCACTGGACCCGTCAGTACTGTTTGACTGTGCATGCTCTGTTAAACCACTCTTTCAAAGGCAGTGGGTGCAAGGTCATTGTAAGTCGCATGTGCACCTCGGCTCCTCCCCCTCCCCCCCTCTGCCCAATCACAGGAGGAGTTTGTGCATTCCGCCCTGAGCCACCTGGAGAAGGAGAGGGACGAGGTGGCCTGGCAGCTGGAGGAGGAGAGAAGGCTGCACCAGGCCTCCCTCCAGCAGGTGGCGGAAATGAGTCAGGAGCACCATCACCACAGCACCTGCACAGACGTAGGTGAGAACCGCAAAGGCTTGTGGGATTTGGAGTCCCCCACACACGGACTGGGAACCTGCTCTGGCTTGAGTGGGACCAGAGACCTAGAGAAAACTGCTCTGAGAAAGAGTCCACAAAGGAATAATGTTTGGATAGTTGTAGTTTAGATTAAAAAAAGAATAGATTATAACATTTGCGTGTAAAAACGAAGTTCGCCCAAAGCGGGTTGTGGCAGAGTTTTGTGCTCAGTGGAGCAGACGTAGGCCTGAGGGAAGGAGGGAGGGCGTGCCCTTACGGTGGTGTCTGTCCCCCCCCAGCCTCGGACCTGGGTTCGGACAGCGTGCCGGCGGAGGTGCACGAGGCCCTGCGCGTTGCCATGGAGAAGCTGCAGCTGCGCTTCACTGCGCTGATGCAGGAGAAGGTGGACCTGAGGGAGCGCGTGGAGGAGCTGGAGCACCGCTGCATTCAGCTCTCTGGAGAGACCGACACCATCGGTGAGGCCCCGCCCCGCCCGACCCCGCCCCCAACCCTGCCCAAATCCAGCCCCAATCCAGTCCCGCCCTGCCCAACCCCAACCCTGCCCCTGCCCCCATCCAGCCCCGATCCAGTCCCGCCCAACCCCAACCCCAACCCTGCCCCAATCCAGCCCCGCCCCACCCTGCCCAACCCCAACCCTGCCCCTGCCCCAATCCAACCCCGCCCCTGTCCCAATCCAGCCCTGCCCGTCCCAACCTGTTACACCCTGTCACCCCCTCTCCCATCCCAACCCACCCCTGCCTTAATTCAGTCCCGCCCATCCCAACCCTGCCCCTGCCCCTGCCCCAATCCAGCCCTGCCCCTGTCCGAACCCCACCTCACCCCATCCCGCCCTGCCCAACCCCACATCACGCAGTCCCGCCCCTGTCCCAAACTGGGGCCAGCCCATACTTCCGTGCTCCATGGGGAGAAATGCACTGATTGGTTTGTGGTTCATAAAGCCTCAGTTTCCTGTCTGGCAACCAGACTGAAGCACAGAGATACCGAGCAGGTTGGCTATAATCTGTTGGGTTTCTGTGAAGTACGCAGACCACCGCACTAATCACTGTGTGTGTGTGTCCGTGTGCACGTGTGTGTGTGTGTGTGCGTACGTGTGTGTGCAGGAGAGTACATCGCTCTGTACCAGAACCAGAGAGCGATCATGAAGCAGAGACACTTGGAGAAGGAGCAGTACATCAGCATGCTGGCCAAAGACAAGGAGGAGATGAAGGTGATTAGCCACTGCTAGCACACCACTTTCTACCTGAGTTATCATTAGCTACTGCTAACACACCGCTTTCTACCTGAGTTAGCATTAGCTACTGCTAACATACTGCTTTCTACCTGAGTTAGCATTAGCTACTGCTAACATACTGCTTTCTACCTGAGTTAGCATTAGCTACTGCTAACATACTGCTTTCTACCTGAGTTAGCATTAGCTACTGCTAACACACCGCTTTCTACCAGAGTTAGCATTAGCTTCTGCTAACACACCGCTTTCTACCGGAGTTAGCATTAGCTACTGCTAACACACCGCTTTCTACCAGAGTTAGCATTAGCTTCTGCTAACACACCGCTTTCTACCTGAGTTAGCATTAGCTACTGCTAACACACCGCTTTCTACCTGAGTTAGCATTAGCTACTGCTAACACACCGCTTTCTACCTGAGTTAGCATTAGCTTCTGCTAACACACCGCTTTCTACCTGAGTTAGCATTAGCTACTGCTAACATGCTGCTTTGTACGCGAGTTAGCAGAGCCTAGCCGATTAGCTAACCTGTGCGTGCGGTACCCTGACCGTGCCCGTGCAGGTGAAACTGGCGGAGCTGCAGGACCTGGTCATGCGCTTGGTGGCCGAGCGGAACGAGTGGTACAGCAAGTACGTGCATTCGGTCAACAACCCGGACCTGCTGCCCGCCGGCGCGGAGCCCTGCGCCCCCGCACAGAGACGCATGGAGCTCAACGCCGTCGACGGCCCAGGTGAGCCCCCCCTCCCCTCGCTCACCCGTCCCGCGCTGATGATGTCATCAGGCGGCGCATCGCCCGGCCGTGGCAATCCCACCGGCTGCAGCAGCGGTGCTCGGTGTGAAACTACATCTGTGACCTGGAGAGATAATCAGTATGAACCGCCCCCCCTATCTGGAATTATGTGGGTCAGAGGGAGCCCCCATCGCAATACATTTCGGAAAATTGATTAGTTGTTTGGTGGCTTGGTGGGGATATTGATTTATATAAAGATTTATAGGCAGGTTTCATTGTTACTTCTTACTTAAAGCAGTTAATGAAAGGATTAGTGATTGAAAGGTGGATTTTATGGATGGATAATTTATTATACAAGTAAAGTGATCAGGTTGAACAGTGAGGGTATGCACTTACTGAATGAACAGGAACTGTGGTTCATCTGTCCCCCCGTCTCTCCCACTCTCTCTCTCTCTCTCTCTCTCTCCCCCTTCCCCCTGTCTCTCCCTCTCTCTCTCCCTCTCCCATCCTCCATCTCTCCCCCCCCCCCACCAATGCAGAGTCCATGGAGGTGAGCTCAGAGCTGGCCCTGGGCCCGTCGGTGCTGGGGGGGTCAGACGTGGAGCCCCTGCTGCAGGAGGCGGGCGAGGTCGGGGCGGAGAGCGCGGGGGCGCCGCCGCGCCCCCCGGTGGAGGACGGGACGGCCCAGCAGATCATGCAGCTGCTGCAGGAGATCCAGAACCCTCAGGCCCGCCCCGCCCCCTTCCTGGGGGAGAACCCCTGCATCCCCTTCTTCTACCGGGCCGACGAGCACGACGAGGTCAAGATCCTGGTGGTCTGAGACTCCTCCCCCTGCCCCGCCCCCTTCCCTCCTGCCCCGCCCCCTTCCCACACACCCTCCCATTTGGCTGAAGGGACTCTCCCGCCTTTGGCGGACCTGACCGGAGAGCTCTGCAACTAGCTCTTTAAGGGATGAAAGTAAGTGTGTGTGTGTGTGTGTGTGTGTGTGTGTGCGTGTGTGTGTGTTTTGGTCTCCTTCCAACGGAGTCTCTTGTAACCGAAACGCAGCGAGCGTATGAACCGCCACACCTGTGCCCCGCCCCCTTTTCCCTTCCCCGCCCCGCCCCCTTCCCCAATTTCCAAGGCTCGGTTGGAGGGTCTCCCTGGAAGTGCGCTGTTACCTTCAGCTGCCGTCGTGAAAGTGAAGAAAGGACAGACTGAACGAACGTTTAAATGAGTTTTCTCTCCACCGTCTCCCTAATGCGGGAGCTCAGTACACCCTCCCTCTGCCCAAACGCCCCCCACCCCCCCCCGTTAATATCTAAAATCTGGTTCGGGAAGAGTCAGGGTGGCTTAGGAGGGTGGGGGGGGGGGGTCCATCATTACACTCCTGCGATGGGACTAGTTTGTGACCAAGGCTTGAGAATCACCCTAAGGGTGCATCTAGTGCTGATCTGGCCCCCGGCCCCCTTGTGTAAAAGACCTGCATTTTGAGATTGATCAGGAGGAGATTGATCTTTTTCCTTTACTTTTGTGCACTTGCTTTAAACGTTTAAAAAAAAGACATTAAATACATGAAAATGTAATAATTGCGTAGACTAGATTTTAAAATGCTAACCAGAGAAACGTCTCTCCAAAGAGAAAGCAGCCGACCGAGTATCTACGTTTGCAGTTTTTTTTCTTTGCTATATTTGGGTGGGGGTTGTTTTCGCCAGGAGAGTTGCTCCTAGCCTGGGTTCGGACTGGAAGATGAGCCCGCTGAGTTTGGCGCCTGTGGGCATCGGTCCCTGCACGTGCCCTGTCCTGCTGGCACACGGAGGTGGGGGAGGGGGGGGGGGGGGTGGCGTCTCATCGGAAGGCCGCAGGAACAGGAAGCGAGTCAGAGACGCGCGGCGTCGGCGCGGCGGGGGTCTGAAACGCGAGTGGGGCGGCAGCCCGCGGGAGAGCTCGCCGTCTTTCGCGCGACAGTTCCGGAAGGATCTAGATTCGTCTAGCGGAAACGGCGGTGTCTTTGTGCAATACAGCGTCAGCCAGGGTCCGGTCTGCCGGTACGTGTCCATTTTTGATTTCCCGTCTGCCCGAAGTGACGCTTTCTGAACGCACTCGAGATTCCACTTGTCGGCGCGGCCGCTGCACGGTCTTCGTGTGCGATGAGTAACGTAGACGTAGAATAACATGGGCTTTGAGAGTGTTCTCTCTTGGTTTGCGTAGAAACTGTCCCGGGTCAAAAGCGGCGTCTGGAATGTCCGGGCAGGGAGATTCCCCACCCCCTGAGGGAGGGGAACAGCTTCTGTGGTTGACGGAGGAATGCAATTTTTTTTTTTTTTTAAGTACAAAAGCGTTTGGCCCTGTTACCGTATTTTCAGCCACTGCTGTTCAATGTGTGTGCCCATTCTGGCGGTGTGTGTCTCTGTGGTGGAGAGTCCTCCTGCATTGCTTCTAGCCCTAGGACAGGAAGCGCATTAGGACAGGAAGTGCTTTAGGACAGGAAGTGCTTTTCGACAGGAAGTTCTTCAGGACAGGAAGTGCTTTTCGGACAGGAAGTGCTTCAGGACAGGAAGTGCTTCCTGCTTCCTTTGAGAATGCGCTGAGAAGGCGGAGAGTAAGTGAAAATGCGTGCATGCCCGCTCGCGTGTGTGTCTGTGTCACGCGTCCCCATTAGGACGTAAATATTTAAAATAATAATAAAATAAAATTGATGAGAATTTGTTTTGGCTGTGCTGTAGAATGAACCAGCGAAGCGGCTGGCAGCCAGTGTGCACGCGTCAGGGTCTGCTCGGGTGGCGGCAGGGCATGGCAGTTTGGGTCTGTGTACGGACAAAATTTGGGCTGGAGTTTCCCTGTTTTGCTGCTTGGACGAAACATCCAGGATTGGCAGTGACTGAAAGCAACAAGAAAAAAACTTTGAGCGCTGCTAAAAAAGAAAAAAGAGAGAATAGAAAAGTAATGCTTCATTGAAGTTGTTGGGCAGTTGAGGGTTGTGGTGTGCGGTTTTAAAAGTGTGCTGTAGCTCTATCTTCAGCTACCCTGCGTAAACACTGAAGCCTGCTAGCGCTTTGCTGAGTGACTACAAATGGCCTCCACGCCCGTGGGTCGCCGTGCACACCAGCCAGCGTCATTGTCTGTGAGAGTGTGAAGGAGCCAGGGGAAGGGCACCAGGGTGCCGCTGCTTTATTTGGGTTTATTTATGAAGGTCTTCAGAGCCGGAGTGAAGTTCTAGAT
Source organism: Anguilla anguilla (assembly GCF_013347855.1). NCBI lineage: Eukaryota > Metazoa > Chordata > Actinopteri > Anguilliformes > Anguillidae > Anguilla > Anguilla anguilla. Next base: position 23,124,363 of record NC_049214.1, on the reverse strand, counting down.
CAGCGGCTTTCTGGGCTGGTCCAGGGGATGCTGCAGCTCGGTTTTCCTGGGGCTGAATTCGTTCCTGAATTTAAGATGAGCAACGCAGCAGACTTTTGGGCCCCCTGTGTGGCTCTGTGGGGCCCCCTGTGTGGCTCTGTGGGGCCCCCTGTATGGCTCTGTGGGGCCCCCTGTGTGGCTCTGTGGGGCCCCCTGTATGGCTCTGTGGGGCCCCCTGTATGGCTCTGTGGGGCCCCCTGTGTGGCTCTGTGGGGCCCCCTGTGTGGCTCTGTGGGGCCCCCTGTATGGCTCTGTGGGGCCCCCTGTGTGGCTCTGTGGGGCCCCTTGTATGGCTCTGTGGGGCCCCCTGTGTGGCTCTGTGGGGCCCCCCCGGGTTCCACTCATAGATTTTGTTTTTCTTTTTTCTGGGGGGGGGGGGGCAAATGAGATTAAGTAAATTAAATTGTGTCATTGGGGTGGGAGGGGAGGGGAGGAGTTAAAAAAAAGTAACTGGAAAGTAAAGGAGGAGTTAAAAAAGAGCTTCTTTTTTTTTTTAGCCTATTGGTGGTTTTGTGGAATTTAATTTTGTCTGAGTTTAATTGGACGGCCGGCCAGTGACATAAGTGTGTAAATAGTGTATCTGTGTAACATACTGTATATTCCTCTATGTAGGTTTGCGGAGACGGAGAAGGTTGGGCATCGCTGCTTTTTGGCCGCGACTGAGGTGTTAATGACCTGTAGATCTAACGAATCATGGTGGGGGTGGGGGTGGGGGGTTCAGGGGCAGATTGGGGCAGTGGGTCACGGGTGGAACCGTCTGTGATTTAATACTGAGGTTAACTACATGAAAATATATTTATTTGGAGTAATTATCCAAACTAATCAGTTTTAAAATGTAGAATGTGTAAACACTATGGAGAAAAAATGAAGAAAAAAATATATACTGTCAACAGAATATTTCTGATGTGATTCACCTTGTAAGATTTTTTTCCCCCTCTCTTCCTGAATAAAATTGAATGAGCAAAGTAAGTGGATTCTTAATGATTAAGCCCTGCTCCTCACAGACAGCTGGAGTATGTGTTTTGTCCAGGTAAACATGCAGGTAAGTAGTCTAATATACACGGTTTTATCATTTTTGACACCATTGGACATCGTTGATGCACCTTTAATGAATCCAGTTTCTCTTGCAGATGAAAATAAGGAGTTGTGTGCCTTTCATGCCACCACATATGGGGCTATTGGCTTTGTGTAAACAAATGTATGCGTGCGAATGAACTGGAAAATGCGCTTAAATATAAAGAGAAGTTTAAAAAAAAAATGTTCTCTGAACAATTTTGTGGAGAAAAAGAAAACGCGTGGACAGCCGTGTTGGTACACTGACTTTATATCTCTGGACAACAGCACAGTCCTGTTCAACACACGCATTCAACCAACAGCAGAAATGTACAGGAAACGCATCACAGCAGGCGGAAGTAGTCACATTCACTCTGCCCGCCTAAGGAGGCGGAGCCTTCCCTCCTCTACTTCCTACTCTCATAACAGTCATCTGACATTTATAATACATCGACCGAAAATAAATCCCGTGTCATTTATATACGATGATAATTTATCCAGCTGCATTTTTTTATTTTTTATGATACATTGAATTTTTTTTTTTTTTACATTTATTCAATCACTTTTTTTGTAATAATTTAATATTCATTTATCTTGCATGTTGGCTAAACTCTAAACCGTGGAAGCACAATTTCCATATATGCACCACAAGGATATTACATCACATTTAAGATATGTCCGTGATAATCTATTTACTCTTAAATCATAATTATACATACATTTTGTAAATATTGTTGCTAAAACCAGGTTGGTGGTGGTTCTTTTAGTGGTGTGTGTGTGTGTGTGTGTGTATATGTATGCATGTATTTGAGCACAGGTGAGAATGTTACAGAAACAAGGTGTTTAGCTTACGATAGTTCACTGTCGGAAAATCACCATGCCTGACGTTAACTACAACAAACAGGTCATCGAACAACAACCACAAAGACAAGAGCGTCCACATGTGGACAGAGATTTAACTCACATCATCGGGAATATCCACAGAAGAAGGGATGACAAGAGAGTAAAACTAAGGATTATAGCTTTTCCTGCATAGACAAGCACTGATTTTTTTTGACCTGATAATGTCAGTCATCCCCAAATTCAAATGAGAACATAGAACAATTATTAAAAATGAAAACGAAAAATGTCCCCAGTAAAGTTCAGTCTAAAGGATGTACTCATGCGAGACTGAGACTGTACTACCCCCATCCCCCCCCCCGTTGCGTGTACAGTGCATGCATGTCCCGTCACCAGAGCCCCCCAGATAAGATTTTACACTTCCTGTACAGGCCCTGCCCCTCAGATTACACTTCCTGTACAGGCCCCGCCCCTCAAATTACATTTCCTGTACAGGCCCCACCTCTCAGGTTACACTTCCTGCACAGACCCTGCCTCTCAGGTTACACTTCCTGTACAGAGCCTGCCTCTCAAAGATACTGTTTCACTGGTGAAAAATGGGGCGACTCGGGGGTGCGGGCACAACTGGTTATTAGGGGTAGTCTGGGGTACAGTTCCAGCAGGGGAATCGACAATTCCAGCAGAAGCAAATGGTCAGAGCTGCAGGGGGAGTGGCAGGGTTTCATGATCCACTGCACGAGGGGGGGGGGGGGGTCACAGTCTACAATTAAACAACACAGTTTAGCTCAGGATATTTAATGAGCGCGAATGCAGGGAGGAAACAGCACACCGCGTCTTTTCTTTTGTGGCATCCTGACTAAGAGCGACGGGTTTGGGGTGGGACGGGGGGGCTCAGAGGTGGGACAGGGGCAGGCAGACACCAAACGGGGGCACCTCATCCACCCCCCCCCCCCCCTTCCCCGGGGATTTGGAACCCACTGCGGCGATGCCGTTCTCTCTGTGCCCGTCGCCCGGACGAGGGAAGGCTTTCTGAAGGGCTGTTTCTTCTTTTTTTTTCTTTATGTTCTTTTCCCCCTGAGGGCCGCCCGTCTGTTCTTCTCTCTCTCAGTGCGTGATGGGACTCAATTTTCATGGATGAAGGGCAGGAAAGATGGAGGGAGCTTGATAGAGAGGGGGAGGAGGGGGGAGGTTTGGATGGGGGGGGGGGGCGGTTATGAGTCGAACGGTGGAAGGGGGCTCTCCGGGCGGGACGGGCTGCCCTTGCTCGGCCGGCTGAGAAAAGAAAAAGGGGGGAAAAGAAGAAAAAGAAGTGAAAATGATAAAATAAGACAAAGCAGGTAGATGGCATCCACAGGTGAGAAAGCAGGGGGCCCTTCCTTCGAAGTCAACAGGGCCGTCGACCGCCACCACCTCAAACGTCACCCGAGAAACAGGCAGGTTGGCGGATTTAGGGTCCCCCCAAAGCAGGGCCACACAATAAGAAAGCCCTTTTGTATCCGTGTTTGAATTTATTGCTTTGATTCTGTGAACAGGTCGTGACGAGACATTCACAGATCTGTACGTGTGTGTTTGTAATTACACGTCTGCGGTGTGGCGTACGCTGACTGTTGACCGTGTGCGTCTGCAGGCTTGCTGGTCTGGCCCATGACTCTGGAGGACAGAACTGATCCAAACGAAAATAAAGCAAATCAAGACAACGGCGGAGCGCCTGAGAGATGCAGTTATCGACCGTCCCAAACGCCACCGTCGCCACGGGTAACGCATCACCGTCGCCACGGGCAACGCATCACCACCGCCACTGATAACGCATCTCCGGAAAACTGCTGAGCTGGGGAGATGCTGGGGGGGGGGGGGTTAGGGTTAGGCAGCTGGAATGCATGGGGGATGAACAGGGAAAGCACACCTGGCATTCCATATGGAGGGATGGAGGGAGCCGAAAAAGAAAAAGCATGAATTACAGAAAGCAGAGAGGCATGGCATTCCTTTCTTCATCTACCCCTAACCCTTCCCCATCTCCTTTCTTTCTTTCCTCTTGTCCTCCTCTCTTTCACTCTCGCTCCCACCAATCCAGAGGCTGGATATGAGCGTATCAGGAGCCCGTGTGTGTGTGTGCATGTGTGTGTGCATGTGTGTGTGCATGTGTGTGTGCATGTGCCTGTGCATGTGTGTGTGCATGTGCGTGTGTGTGTGTGTGTGCCTGCATGTGTGAGTCAATGTAAATGTATGTGTGTTTATTCACCATTTCCCTAAATAGCTTCCCAAAATAATGTAGATCCAGTTTGGGGGGTGGAGGCGGGGGGGGGGAGGGGCTAACGGTGGTTTGGATCCCCATAGGATAAACAGTATACACATAGTGATGAAGCTGGTGGGACTATGGAAGGGCAAATACGGGTTTGAGGGGCGGGGTTATCCATCTGAACCCCAGTCCGATCAGAGACCGCACCTGTGGGGATGGGGGGGGGCGGGGGGGGGGGGGCATGGGGTAGGGGGTGCATGGACAGGCACCTGACACCTGCAGCGATGGTGCACCTCTCCCTGTGCAATAGCACAAACAGGCTGTGAACTCACGCCCACTACAGTGTGTTTTACGGTGGTTACCATGGCTACCGGGTCATGTGAGTCACAGGAGGACATCTTGATATTGAATATTTCTGCACACTGAGTGTCTTAAGCCCCTTTACAGGACAGAATATTAATAACCCATAACCGAACAAAGACTAAGATGAGCAGAGAAGAGGCTGGTTTGTGCAATGCTACAATACGCTGGCCTATGGGAAAGCAAGCTGCTGACATCATTATCACTGCTTAATCATCCCAGTTCCCTTGCTGTAATCTCTATACTGTGTGTATCTCCATATTCATAATGTATATGCTGCCTGTGTTGATATGCAAACACATCTGCATGTAGGTACGTGGCATTAGGTGTCCGATTGTGTGTGTGTGCGTGTGTTTGTACCAGTGTGTAAACTATGTTTTCATCAGGAACAGTGTAGCAATTAGTGGGAGAGGAAGAGAGGGTGGAAGAGGAAGATGGAGGGGTAGGTATGTGTGTGTGGGGGGGTATAGGGTGGGGTTTGGAGTGGGAGGTGTAGGGTGGGCGTGGGAGGAGTTGGGGGTGTAGGGTGGAGGTGGGAGTGGGGGGTGTTGGGTGGGCGTGGAGTGGGGGCGCAGGAGGACTGTATCCATGATCAGAGCCAGTCACAGGGTGAGGGAGGTGGGTGAGGCCAGCCCGGGGTTAAAGGTCAAGGAGGGAGGAGTCAGTGGGCCTGCCGGGTCGGGTTGGTGAGGCTGGTGCCCTCCGACTGCAGGGAAGACACACAGACACAGACAGACGGACAGACAGACAGAGAATATATGATGGGTCGTTGCACAGACAGTTCCCCACCCCTGACTTAGCAGCCCCACACACACACACACACACACACACACGCACGCACGCACACACACAGGTGATCCAGACCCTGCATCTAATGGGATATCATATTCAAATCTCTACACTTTATGCTTAACTTTGTGTGTACGAGTGGAGGTTTCATTCCTACAGTATTAACAGCGTTCCTCACGTGGAGCTGCTTTGCTTTATTCACACATTTTTTTTTCAACTTGTTAATCAGAAACACTGAAATGCAGGTGAGGCAGTATCTATGGTAGGTGTGCGCTGCAGGTAAGGGCGGGTCACCATGTTTCTGTCCCTCCAGAGCCACCGTAGGACTCACCTCAGCGAAACCCAGACTGTTTAAACTCACTCTCTCCACAGGACAAACATGTAAAGAATGCAAGCGCTTCTTGTTTTTCCCCACATGTGGCTGTACGGGTACAAAGGTCGTGCATGGGTGAAATGCCATGGACAAACAGACAAAACGCTGACAAAATAACCCCTCACCCTTGGCCCCTAACCCTTGACCCCTGGGTCTTGTTTCCTTGTTCCAAATCCTGTGACACACTCTGCCCTCCCAAGACAGAGGATCACACACCTGTCCACAGGTGCGATTTGGGATGTGATACTGGAGTAAAAGCAGGAGGGGGCAGGCCAGCTGCGTGTGTGTGTGTGTGTGTGAGTACGTGTGCGTGCTTGTGTGTGTGTATCTGTGCGTGTGTGTGGGGTGTGTGTGCGCGTGTGTGTGTGTACGGGTGTTTGTCTGTGTGCACGTGTGTGCACGTGTGTGTGTGTATATGATGCAGAGGAGGGGTTAAGGGGCGGGTCAGACATGACGACAGGAAGTGACATCATGCAGCGTGATGACAAGAAGTGGGAGCAGCGTTATGACAGTACCAGACGTACCAGTAGCGTTAGTCCTCATTGGTCACTGATTGTAATTCTGAAAAAATAACCATAAGCAACAGGTGGGATTGGAGGAGGGAGGGGGTGGGAGGAGAGAGGAGCGTGTTAGTCCACCAGTTTAGGAAGAGGAGCGACTCCACCCCCCCGGCACTGTTTCAGCCAGAATTCAGACAGGACAGATTGCAGGCAATCTCTTTGATTACTAGGACACCCTGCATTAAGCACACTTTTATTGTGTTAATGCAGCGCCTGAGAGCCTTTTAAGAGTCAGCAATCCTCTTCCCAGACCGTTGGGTCAGTTAAGTTCACTTCTGGAGATCACAGGGAAACACGAGGCCACAGCATTAGTGTTTAGGAAAAGAAAAAAAAAGGTAATTTTTCCACTTCAATAAATCTCTCTCTCTCTCTCTCTCTCTCTCTCTCTCTGTCCCTCCATCTTTCCTTTGTGAGGGAGAGCATTTGCCCAGAGAGGAAGAGGTAGAGCAGCAAACAGACAGCCAGCATCCTTTGGGTGGGGGTGGGGAGGGGGGGGGGGGTGGTGGAGTTGGGGGAGGGGCCCAGGTGGGTGAAGGGCGGAGTGAGCGGACAGAAGAGGTGAGTGGGCGGGACGGGGGCGGGGCAGCCCGGAAAAAGTGCGAGTGAGCCAGAACAAGGGTCCTTCAGAGACGCGTAGTGCACAGACAGACATGCAGACAGACCGACAGACTGACTCGCCCACGGACCATGGCTGTAAATGTGACTGACAGAGAGGACTCTCTCTCTGAAGGGCTGTACTGACACAAATCCCTCACCTTAACCGTAACCCTGCTGTCACAGACCCCAGGCAGACTGTGACTTATCTGCACGCTGCTGCCAAAAATATCTACTTAAACAAACGGAGCTTGGCCCGGGTTGGCCCCAGTGTGTGAACAGAGCACATCATGATCTGTTCTAAACCTGTTCTAATAACCCAGTGATTTAAGTGGAAAGACAGAGGACTGTAAAAAAGCCAAATCATACATCAGAAACATCAAATTAAACGAGGAATTAGTAGTAGTAGTAATTAGTAGCCATGATATTAACAGCAATATATAATGGAAGGTCACCTATTAATATAATGAGAAAAATGACAAATTCTTTTGATTGGCTCGTGTCAGTAAGGTATTCAGGTATAATCCTAATCGCTAGCAGTGGTGAGCAGTACACTTCCTGGTGAGCTGGTGGGCGTGTGCTTGATTGGGTTTCCACCAATCAGAAGTCAGTATTTCTTATGGCACTGCATACACACCACGACTTGTTTATTCCTGTATTTGTATCATGAAACTATTCAACAAAGGACATAAACACCGCTTTTAGAGGTCATTCACTGCAAACTTAAAAAAACACTTGGGAAATCAAGAAATTAACAGAGCCTCACTGCACACCCCTGAATCGCAACATTCATCACCACTTTTTGTTTTATTGCAAATTGTCTAAAAATTCTTATTCATGGACCGGAGCATCAGAAGGAATTGCTGGGGGGGGGGGGGGGGGTAAGGGGGGGTTAGGGGTTAGCATGTGGGACGATCTTTAAAGGAGGGAGGTGGGGGGTGAACCCATTTAAGGACCAAAGGGGTGGGGGGGGGGCAGCACCCAAAGATCCAGACGAAACGGTGTTCTCTCTGGATACGACTCAGAGGTCAGCCACCTGACCCAAAACATTTCAATATAAATAACACTGGAAATATGGAAACCCAGACCTGACCAACACACAGATATATAAAACATCGCTACCTGAACATACACATTTTCATGCATGCACTGTAGAATATATTTATCTGAAATATATGCGCACCCATAGGCAAGCAGCTGTAACATATATACTTCATATAAACCCATGTTTATGATCTTGCTTTCAATTAATTTCTTTTTATTTTAACACCATTGTTATTATTTTATATTTATTTTATATTTCTTATACTTGTTTTATATTTCTTACACTTGTTTTATGCTTTTTATATCTTAGGATTGTTTTATCATTATCAATTTATTTTATTACTATTATTTTATTTTATTAATATTATTTTTATCTTTATTAGTATAATTATTTTTTCTTTATTATTTATTTATTTTAATTTTAAATTTACATCATTTCTGCTATTATCATTATCAATTTATTTCATTTCTATTTTTATCTTATCTTAATACCTGCGGTACTGATTTCTATTGTTTCTCTTGTAAAGCACTTTGAGCTGCATTTTATATAAATAAAGTTTATTATTATTATTATTATTATTATTATTATTATTATTATTATTATTCTGTTTTCCGACATACAGACAGCATACTGTGCAAATCTGAATTTGTTTGTTTTCATAGTATTTTGTCCTCTCCACATGGCTGACTTACAGAAATGGAGAAAGACTTCATGAACCTGGTAATGGCTGGAGCAACCACTATGCTGTCAATTAGGGGCTATCCTCTCAATAAATTCAAATTCAAATCACCAAACCATAAGAACCAGGCCAGGGCCCTGTTTCACAAAGTAGGATTACTGAGTTAGCTGGATTATTCTCCTGCATGACTCACTTGGGCACGCCTGGGGGGGCGCGGTTCGGCCGGGAGGGGACCTGGGGGGGCGGCCCTCCGAACGGGTCCGGGGACGCCCCGGGGCGGGAGGGCACGGGCGGGCCCCCGGCAGGGGGGAGTCCAGGGGCGGAGCCTCGGGATCCAGGCCGGGAGGGAGGTCCCGGAGGGGGGGCCCTGCGCTGCGGGGTGGGGCTGGTGGCTGGGGACCTGAGGGGGACACACACGCGCCGTAATCATAACCTGCAATTCCCTCAATCCTCCACCAGGGTGTGCTGTGTCACCACTCCTTCTGAATCTGAACTAAAAACTACTGTTCATAGAAGCTGGCTTAGATCTTCTGAGTTCAGGCAAGAAAATTTTCCATTGTCAAACAGAAAGTTGTCATTTAATCAATATGTACTAGTTAGATAAAAAAGTATATTGAAATCACCCCCACCCCCTTTTTGCCCCACAGTTACCTGTATGATCCTGTTACTCCACAAAAGTTACATATTTACATTTTAAAACGAGTAAAGCTTTGCTTTGTAACTGTATGCAATGAAAGGTAATCGAGTGCATTCTTAAAGAACAGCGCTCAGGAGTGGAAGAATTCCTTGGTTTTATTGGGCACTAAATCTTCCACTCCAGGCTCCCTGAACGCTACCCCCCCTCCCCAACCCTCAATCTTGTGTTCCGTCAGTACCCCCCACTTCGTTTCCCATCCCCCCCCCCCCCCACCCCACTCCAGCGTTCAGTACCTGCGTCCGGATGGGTACCCCTCCACTCGTGCATTCGGTCAGTACCTACGTCCAGACAGACACCCCCTCCACTCTAGCGTTCGGTCAGTACTTACGTCCGGACAGTCTGTCCCCCCCCCCCCCTCACTCCAGCATTCGGTCAGTACCTGTGTCCGGACAGTCTGCCCCCCCCCCCCCCCCACTCCAGCGTTTGGTCAGTACCTGCGTCCGGACAGACCCCACTCTCTCACTCGGGCGTTCGGTCAGTACCTGCGTCCGGACAGACCCCCCTCTCTCACTCGGGCGTTCGGTCAGTACCTGCGTCCGGACAGACCCCCCTCTCTCACTCGGGCGTTCGGTCAGTACCTGCGTCCGGACAGACCCCCCTCTCTCACTCCGGCGTTCGGTCAGTACCTGCGTCCGGACAGACCCCCCTCTCTCACTCGGGCGTTCGGTCAGTACCTGCGTCCGGACGGGCCGCCGGCCACCTGCAGCCAGGAGTCGTCGACGGGCGGCGGCAGCGTGGTGGAGATGGTGGTGGTGCTGATGTCGCCGATGATGCTGAGCGCCTCGCGCAGGGCGTGGTACATCCTCAGCATCTCCTCCCGGTGCTGCGCCTGCTCCGCCGACTCCTCCATCAGCGAGTTCTGGTCCCCGCACGAGTACAGGTTCGCCAGCAGCTCCGCGTTTATGAAGTCCTTCGTCTGCGGGGGGGGGGGAGGGGGAGAGGGCGAGGCGAGGTGAGCCAGGGGGAGAGTAGGGTCTCAGCAAGGTGTGACACTCAAATTAAACAACACTCTGCCACGAATATCACGTGAGTAATAAAAAAAATAGAAATTTCTTTCTTGAAAAAATATAAACAAAAAAAAAACAATTCCCCTTCCCACAACATAAAGCAAGCGTACAAATAGCTAACATCGTCATGGTGCGCAGTGATTTGAACCCTGGTATGATGAGCAGTGGGCGTGGGATAACTCAGCAGCCCTTTATCCAGCTAACTCAGCAGCCCTTTATCCAGCTAACACAGCAACCCTTTATCCAGCTAACTCAGCAGCCCTTTATCCAGCTAACTCAGCAGCCCTTTATCCAGCTAACACAGCAACCCTTTATCCAGCTAACTCAGCGGCCCTTTATCCAGCTAACTCAGCAGCTCTTTATCCAGCTAACTCAGCAGCCCTTTATCCAGCTAACACAGCAACCCTTTATCCAGCTAACTCAGCAGCTCTTTATCCAGCTAACTCAGCAGCTCTTTATCCAGCTAACTCAGCAGCCCTTTATCCAGCTAACTCAGCGGCCCTTTATCCAGCTAACTCAGCAGCCCTTTATCCAGCTAACTCAGCAGCCCTTTATCCAGCTAACTCAGCAGCTCTTTATCCAGCTAACTCAGCGGCCCTTTATCCAGCTAACTCAGCAGCCCTTTATCCAGCTAACTCAGCGGCCCTTTATCCAGCTAACTCAGCAGCCCTTTATCCAGCTAACTCAGCAGCTCTTTATCCAGCTGACTCAGCAGCCCTTTATCCAGCTAACTCAGCAGCCCTTTATCCAGCTAACTCAGCAGCCCTTTATCCAGCGAACTCAGCAGCTCTTTATCCAGCTAACTCAGCGGCCCTTTATCCAGCTAACTCAGCAGCCCTTTATCCAGCTAACTCAGCAGCTCTTTATCCAGCTAACTCAGCAGCCCTTTATCCAGCTAACTCAGCGGCCCTTTATCCAGCTAACACAGCGGCCCTTTATCCAGCTAACACAGCGGCCTTGCTTCGTGAAGCAGGGCCCAGGATTCGGCAGGCTGAGACCCGTGGCGGGGTGACTCACGTTGTTGATCATCAGGTGCATGATGGTCTTGGGCATGAGGTCGCGCACGGTCTTGTTGACGATGGCCATGTAGGAGTCCACCAGGTTGCGGATGGTCTCCACCTGCCGCTCCAGCTGGGGGTCCATGGAGTGCATGAAGCCATCGGAGCCGTTCTCCTCTCCGGTGTCGCTCTGCTTGGGACAGACAGACAAACGGACAGACAAACAGACAGACAAACGGACAGACAGACAGACAGAGAGATGGACAAAGAGATGTTACATGTGCTCTTTGTGCACCATTTGGCATGCTGGTGAAACAAATCTGAAATTGAATTTGAATTTGCTCTGCACTGGCACCTGTGCTGAAACCACTTCTGATATTTTCTGCACACTCCAGATGAAAATGAGACTCTGTATCCAGAGTTGCCAAAAAAATTTCACCAGAAGTCGCTATAGAGGGTGGGTGGGAGGTGGTGCTACCGTGTTAGGGGAGGTGCTATCGTGTTAGCGGGGGGGCGCTAACACGGTGACGTCTGACGCGACGTCATTCACAATTTTTTGCTGTTGCTCGACAACGAGAATGGAGGTTGCCAAAGTTGCAAGAAGTCGCCAAATTTCTCGCTAGTCGCTAGATAAGATTTTTAGTCACTAGGACGGTCAAAACGTCGCTAAATCTAGCGACAAAGTCGCTAAATTGGCAACACTGTCTGTACCAGAATAGAAGAGGACTGAACTAAACCAAACTGAACTGGACCGAAACCGGACTGAGCCAAACCAAACTGAACCGAACTGGGCTGTGGTATCAGCCAGTAGTTCTGGTTTGAAAGTACCCTCACGGCAACATAGAGTAAATATGTGGAATGTCTTTGAAAATATGATGAACATATTTCACAGCAGCATATTTTTAGACAAATACATTGCAAATGTGAAAGTAACAGTGATTTGTATATTTACCCACATAACAATAATATATTTCAATATATTTGCAGTATATTCCATTTGTGTGCGTATGTGCTAGTTCTCCCTGCAGTCATACATCACTCATTTTGCAGTAGAGATTGTTTTGGCTCCTGCCCAACAGAAAAATGTGATTTGTTCAGCTTTTTATCAGATTCTTGATTTGGTTTGTTTCATTTTGCAAAACACAAATGTGTCCATTAATTATAAAGGTCTATGAAACTACTGGGGAGAAGCATCATGAAGCTTCAGGGTTCAAAAAGCAAACAACCAATCGCTGCCAACTGATTACTTAATGGAGTTCCACTGAGCATTACAGCCACTTTCCACAGTGTTACACCATATTGATGCATGTATAAACACAATCACACACACACACACACACACACACACACAATGCCACAAGCCACACAGCCAAACTGAGCCGCCTGCATGTACACTTACATTTGTGTCATCAGAAACTAGGACACCCCCCTTACAGTAACATCTAAACATACCTGTACACCTTCACTGTCCCTGTTTAATATGGGCACTTCAATAACAGCTTTCTTCGTTCACTCAAACAGAGAGATTGACAGGTGCTTGTCTGAATGTATTTGTGTGTGTGTTTATGAAAAAGCATCATGTCAATGTATGGTGAAACAGTCACAAGGGACACGACACACCTACCTTCTCTTTTTCCTTAGGGGGGGCAACCAGAGCCCCGTCAGCCAGAGGAAAGAGGGGACACACGAAAAACAGACATTTACGAAGAGCTCGCGCAACGACCGCCCCGGTGAGCCCACACACACTCACACACACACCTGGCTTTCATATCATTTCATATTTCATATTTCATATTTCACCTGACGCATCGGTTATTTTGTCTTTCTGAATGTGTATTCATTTATGTAAGTGAAATGTCTGGTACTTTTTGTGCTGTTGTAAACATGTGGCCTGTAGGCGTAATTTTGTGCATCTGCTCCAAAACACATTTCAAATGTAAATTTCAAGCAGGTTGCACTAACTGCTGCATTTTTAAACATTTTTCCAAAGTATACCGTATGATCCACGTATCAAAAACACCTTTCTTAAATTCTGGCTTTCTTTTATTTGAACACAAACCTCTTTTTTTTTCTAGAGTTTACATTCCACGGTTTCATTTGCATGGGAGCCCTCTCAAAATGGAGGCAGGTTTGCACACGAGGTCTGGTGAGTGGATTGCGTGTTTGTGCCCTCTGCATTGCCGACGCCGGCGACGGCACCGGTGACTGGCGAGGCCGTAAATTCGCGGCGGCAGGTTTTACCGCCACCCCGTCCCGAGCCCGCGCGCCACACCTTTTTTTACTGCGCGGCGAGCGTTCCTACCGTGATGCGTTCTGGGTAAACGCCGGCACGCATGAAGGAGGCCTTCCAGCCGTCCACCTCCTCCTGCGACTCGCAGGCCAGCTCCAGCTGGCGGTAGTCCTTGTACACGTTCCTGTGGGGCGCAGGCAGGGGGCGCTGTTACGGTGGGGGGGGGGGGGGGATGCTGCCCAAATGCACATCTCTCACTTACGCTTCTGCACACGCAACTTCAGTGCCTGTTTTATTTACACTGCAGGCTAAAGGTATTAGGCTACCTGGGGCTTTAAGAGAACTTAAGGTAGATAAGATTTCACTCACGTACCCTTCCACCTCCCACTTTGCAAAATGATTGGATAGAATTCCAATAATGAAATTGTAATTAAATCCAAAGGAGGCTATTTTGAGGAAAGCTGTGTCTAAGATTATTTTTAAGTTAACGTCATCGTTTTGTGTTATTGTAAGTGGAAATCGGAAAAAAAATGTTTGTGCTTTGGTTTGTTAATGTGCATATATTAACTGAATTCTTCTCTACCCAAAATAAAAATAAATAAAAATACAGGTGGCCTAATACTTTTGTGCAGTATGTGTGTACAGAGGTGTGTATTTGTGTGTATGCGTATGTATGGTGGTGTGTGCATTTGTGTGTGTGGTGCTGTGTCTGTGTATATGTGTATGTGTGGACATGCTTGTGTGTGAGTGTTTGTGTGTGAGAGTGTGTGTATATGTGTGTGTGTGTGTGTATGTGCGCACATGTGCATGTGAGAGTGTGTGTGTGTGTGTGTGTGTGTGTGTGTTTGAAAGTATGTGTAAGAGTATGTGTGAGAGAGTGTATGTGTATGTGTGAGAGTGCGTGTGCATGTGTCTGTGTATGAGTGTGAGTGCATGCTTGTGTGTGTGTGTGAGTGCATGCTTTTGTGTGAGTGTGAGTGTGTGTGTGTACGTGTATGTCTGCGTGTGTGTGCGTGTGTGAGTGAGTGCATGCTTGTGTGTGCGTGTGAGTGTGTGTGTGCATGTATGTGTGCACGTGTGAGCGTGTGAGTGCATGCTTATGTACGTGTGTGTGTAGGTGTGTGTGTGTGTGTGTGTGTGTGTGCGCGTGTGTGTGTGTACCTCTGCTCGGTGTTGAACAGGGCGAAGATGTGCTTGCTGGACATGAAGCCTTTCTCCACATCCCTCAGTTTCAGATTATCGACTTGCAGCATGTACTTCTTCTCCTTTTCCTGCAGGGGGCAGCATGCACAGGTCAGAAATGGGAGAATAGGAGCAGAGAGAGAGAGAGAGAGAGGGACACCAGAAGGGCTGTTTTACACCCCACCGCATTGGTCTGGAACTGATTAAAGCTATGCAGCTAAAAAAAGAAAAAAGAAAAAAGTAAGGCTGGCGAGGGGGAACAGGACGGCGGGCGAGGGGGGAACAGGACGGCGGGCGAGGGGGGAACAGGACGGTGGGCGAGGGGGGAACAGGACGGCGGGCGAGGGGGGAACAGGACGGCGGGCGAGGGGGGAACAGGACGGTGGGCGAGGGGGGAACAGGACGGCGGGCGAGGGGGAACAGGACGGCGGGCGAGGGGGGAACAGGACGGTGGGCGAGGGGGAACAGGACGGCGGGCGAGGGGGGAACAGGACGGTGGGCGAGGGAGGAACAGGATGGTGGGCGAGGGGGGAACAGGATGGTGGGCGAGGGGGGAACAGGACGGCGGGCGAGTGGGGAACAGGATGGTGGGCGAGGGGGGAACAGGACGGTGGGCGAGGGGGAACAGGACAGCGGGCGAGGGGGGAACAGGATGGTGGGTGAGGGGGGAACAGGACGGTGGGCGAGGGGGAACAGGACATCGGGCGAGGGGGGAACAGGACGGTGGGCGAGGGGGAACAGGACAGCGGGCGAGGGGGGAACAGGATGGTGGGTGAGGGGGGAACAGGACGGTGTTCGAGGGGGGAACAGGACATCAGGCGAGGGGGGTACAGGACAGCGGGCAGCGGCCACAGCAGCCTGGCAAGATCCCGGGACAGGAACCCACAGATGAGGGACGGTATTCCCCTAAACTGCCAGAGCCCCAAATCCAAGTTACACTTCCCCCCCCCCCCCCCCCCCCCCCCCCTCACCGCATTGCTGGGAACCACTGCTTTCCATAAAAACCCCAGATATGCTAAAAAGCTCCCAGCCCGCTCGCAGGAGGCCCGCACCCCATAACCCCCCCCCCCCCCCCCCCCCCCCCCACGTCCCCCCCGGCCGCTGAGTAAACTCATCCCTGCAGAAAGACCCGGGTGTCCTGCACGGCGCAGTCAACCAGCGGCTTCAGGGGTGACGTCACCGCCAGTGACAAAGCCATCGCTCCAAACGAGCCCCAAACTACTCTGAGGGAGGAGAGAGCCCCGCCAGTGACTCACAGGGGGCAGGACTTTCCCTTCCTCCCAGCCAGAGCACAAATAGAGAGAGAGAGAGAGGGAGAGAGAGGAGCAGAAAGAGAGAGTGAAACTGATTTTTTTTAATAGCTTTTTTTAGTTTTGACCAGTCATCAGTAAAAATGATGATGATTACACACAGAGAGAAGGAAAGAGAATGAGGCATGGGGAGAAAGTTGGAGGAAGAGCAAAAAAAGGTCAAGGGAAAGATGGATGGCATGAAAAGAGATTAAGAGGTGGAGGAGTGTAAGAGAAAGAGGAAACGAGACTGAAAGAAAGAACAGAGGCAACCTGCCATGTTTCACCACACCTCCCCCAACACACCCACCCACACATACACACACTCACACACACACAAACACACCCACACACCCATACACACATACTGACACACACACACACACACACACACACACATATACACACACTCTCACATACATACACACATGCACGCACACACATATGTGCACGCACACACACATACACACGCACAGGCACGCGCGCACACACACAGTAGTGTCTTGGCGAATATTGTGGAGTGTGTAGTGCTCTGGTGTTAGTCGGGGGGGGGGGAGAGGGGTCCTGCCCAAGTCAGAAGGGACGGAGTCATACACCAGTGTGTAAAAAGGGTACTGCTCCTTTAAGACGAGCGGCCATACGCGTGTGTGTAAAAGGGGTACCGTGCCTTTAAGAGGAGCGGCCGTACGCCGGTGTGTAAAAGGGGCACTGTCCCTTTAAGAGGAGTGGCCGTATGCCTGTGTGTAAAATGGACACTGTCCCTTTAAGAGGAGTGGCCGTATGCCTGTGTGTAAAATGGGCACTGTCCCTTTAACAAGAGCGGCATATGTCTGTGTGTAAAAGGAGCACTGTCCCTTTAAGAGGAGTGGCTGTATGTCTGTGTGTAAAAGGAGCACTGACCCTTTAAGAGGAGTGGTCCTATGCCTGTGTGAAAAAAGGGCACTGTCCCTTTAAGAGGAGTGGCCGTACGTCTGTGTGTAAAATGGGCACTGTCCCTTTAAGAGGAGTGGCCGTATGCCTGTGTGTAAAATGGGCACTGTCCCTTTAAGAGGAGCGGCCGTAAGCCTGTGTGTAAAATGGGTACTGTCCCTTTAAGAGGAGCGGCCGTAAGCCTGTGTGTAAAATGGGTACTGTCCCTTTAAGAGGAGCGGCCGTAAGCCTGTGTGTAAAATGGGTACTGTCCCTTTAAGAGGAGTGGCCGTATGCCTGTGTGTAAAATGGGCACTGTCCCTTTAAGAGGAGCGGCCGTAAGCCTGTGTGTAAAATGGGTACTGTCCCTTTAAGAGGAGCGGCCGTAAGCCTGTGTGTAAAATGGGTACTGTCCCTTTAAGAGGAGCGGCCGTAAGCCTGTGTGTAAAATGGGTACTGTCCCTTTAAGAGAAAGGCCGTATGTCTGTGTGTAAAAGCAGACTGAACAGCACTGGTGACTTTGGTTTGCATCAAAGAGGCCGTCCACATCTGGGAGCCATAATCCGGCTCCTAACCTCTCATTACCAAAAAGACGCTGTCTTGGGTGGGGGCCAACAGTCATTTCAAAACACAGTCTCTCCCCCCCCACCCCCACCCCTTGTCTCGGTCTTTCTTTCTCCTTTTCAAACAAGATATAGGAATGGTAAATTGGGCTAAAATGATAAATTATGGAAGATTTTGTTTAAACATGTCAAATGGATGTCAAAAGTCAAGTCTCCCTCTTTTTCCATCGCAGCAAAAGAGTAACATGCTTCTACCATAACCGTTACCACTCAGCTACATCGCGGTAGTTGCCATGGAAACCGGTGGCGCTTAAGTGGGGAGCTTGCAGCGCTGGACCCTGTACATACAGTAAAGCGGAGAGGGTACAAAAAGAGAATTACGAGCGAAACCATACATTCCTGCTCCGTAGAGAGAGGCCGCGTCTAAATTCACTTCGGAGATTTATCAGAATGAACGCGAAGTAAAATGATGGAAAATCTTGCGGATTAAATGAAAGAGGCGTTTCTGAATCTGACCCAGTCGATGCCGGCGACATGCGGGTACGATTACAGCACTGCAGGTGTGACGAAAGAAATAAGAAACAATAAAAACACAGATAAATCTGTTTCCCCTCGGATGTTCCGCTGAAAGAAACCGGACAGGGAAGCTGTGTTACGTCACTGTCTTGGTGAATTAGCAAACGCGCGAGACAGTGAACACAGCCCACATGTAGCTCGCTGCGCGGAGAATGTTTCTGAGCAGCGAAACTCTCGCCAATTCAAACCGAAAAGTTCTCATTCAGAGGACATCGGGTCTGCACACCTTTATGGGATCTAAACATACTGCGAAAAATTGTGACTTTTTAAAAAAGATATGTTTTGCAGCACTTAAAAATATATATGTTGCAATATCTGAATGCAACAATAATTCATATATTTTACCATAGATTGTGAAATGTTGCAGTATCTTGATATAGTATCAGTATCTTTCAGTCAGTAAGAGTATTTAGACCAGTGGTCTCCAACCCTGGTCCTGGAGAGCTACAGGGTCTGCTGGTTTTCATAGTGATTCTGCACTTCATGAATCAATTAGAGCAGTTGATTACACAATTAACTCAACTCACCTGGTGCCTTGGGTCTCAATTGGCTGCTGATTTTAAGGTGAAAACAAAAACCAGCAGACCCTGCAGCTCTCCAGGACCAGGGCTGGAGACCACTGATTTAGACCAACTGACGATAAATGAGATTCCATTACAAAGATGTATGAATTTGAATGAACTAATTTCTAGGCTGTTTTACATACCCAACTACATTCACAATGAGAAAAAAAGAAACGGCGTTAGCTAAACATGGTACGACGCATTCGTAAATAGATCGGCGTACCGTAAGACGGGCTTAGCTGCTTTAGTCATAATGACCGTACAGTTTCACGGAGAGTTTGAGTCACTTTGAGGCAGCTGAGAGTCTGACGCAGCTCTGCTCTGCACACACAGGTTAATGAGCCGTTTATGTTCTTCGCGAGTTAAGTGTCCGTGAGGCACTGGATGCAGCCAAGAGACCAGTTCAGAATGTGATAAATGCCTTTCCAATGACTGATAACGCTTACCGGCAGTGAGCGTGTGTGTGTCTGTGTGTCTGTGTATGCTGTGGGGGGGAGGGTGTCAGCTAATTAAGCACAGTCTTCCAAAGAGGCCTAGCGTCATGGGTAGGGAGAGAAGGCCAATCACACTCCACACTAAACACTTAAAGTCAGATTCCCACACAGCCAGACGCAGCGATAACAAGGTGCTTAGTCAACAGGCTGAGGGGCGGAGCAGGACGGGGCGGGGAAGGGTGTTAGACACGCAGGGGCTGGCTGAGTCTCCCAGAAAACTCAAAGGGTCATGCTTGCTAACAGCAAACTCCTATTTCTTTATCGTTATTATCTTTTTATGACATTATTATAAACACTTTGCCAAATTTTGTTCTATTTGCCTATTAACAGATTATACTCAGGTAAATATGCTAAATAAGCAGAACTACTATTTTCTTTTATCAACCTGTTAAAATTAAACTTCCAAGTTCCAAAGGATGGAACTTGTGGTTTCCATGATGATGCAAGCACACATGCTTCCAAATCACCACAGGCCTTACAGACAAATACGTCATCACAGTATGGCCCAGTGTACATGAACTGTAAGCACTGAGTCCTTCAAGAATCTTTCCCCATTGAGTCCTTCAAGAATCTGTCCCTATTGGGTCCTTCAAGAATCTGTCCCTATTGGGTCCTTCAAGAATCTTTCCCCATTGAGTCCTTCAAGAATCTGTTCCCATTGAGTCCTTCAAGAATCTGTCCCTATTGGGTCCTTCAAGAATCTGTCCCCATTGAGTCCTTCAAGAATCTGTCCCCATTAAGTCCTTCAAGAATCTGTCCCTATTGAGTCCTTCAAGAATCTGCCCACATTGAGTCCGTCAAGAATTTAGAGTCAAATATGATTCTTGAAGAGGCCAAATGTACTTTAGTGATATTTCTGAGAAACCTTTTTAATAGTATTTTTGTCATACTTTTTATATTTAGTATATTTTATCGTATTTTTAGTATTTATTTATTTACAGAACATTTTACTATAATCAATTTGCTATTTAATTAAATTATTTGTAATTGTGATGAACATGTTTTAGTATAAAGTTGTACGCCTATGAGTCATGAGTTACAGCTATACTGTAATGTTTTTATGAATGGTTTGTTTGTACACAGGGCTGCTCTGAAAAAGAGATGTAGGTCTCTGTGGGACTTCCCTGAAATAAAGGCCGTCAGTTGCTTTTTTCCTCTTTTTTTCCCCCTTTCTCCAGCGCTGCGGTGATTGGCTGACACCGCAGGGGAAGAGGAGGATCCAGCCCTGTTTAGAGACCCGTGTGCCTGTCTGCGTTGGGGAAGCTGGAATTCATTGGAGAAAAAAGAGCAGTCGTTTATCTCATCAGTGTGGGGCAGGATATTGAATTATCCAGATGTCCCTCCCCATGCCTGTCTCCCCCTCCTCCCCCCATCCAAAACTCACCCCCCCCCCCACCCGTGGTTCTGACAGGCCAAGGTCCCGCAGTCTGTGATCTCCTGTAGGAACCAGATCCCCACCCCCCACCCCATCTCAACCACACGGGCCTTTTCAATTATGCATGTCTTAAATGAACTGAAGAATGTAGTTGGAACCCCCCACGTTTAAAAACGGCTTTAAAGTGAGAAACATCATTGGGGGGTGGGGGGGAGGGGTGTTGTGCACTGCCACCAGCGTGCAGCCCCCACCCAGGTGGAGAAAAGCGGCCATGTTTGTGCTTAGCGTACATCGCCAGAGCACGGACAGGCTGGGATCTTATTTATCCAGCGAGACAGGAGGACGAGTCGCTGAGCGCACTGAGAGAGACGGGGAACCTCCCTGAGCGCACTGAGAGAGACAGGGAACCTCCCTGAGCGCACTGAGAGAGACAGGGAACCTTCCTGAGCGCACTGAGAGAGACGGGGAACCTCCCTGAGTGCACTGAGAGAGACAGGGAACCTCCCTGAGCGCACTGAGAGAGACAGGGAACCTCCCTGAGCGCACTGAGAGAGACGGGGAACCTCCCTGAGCGCACTGAGAGAGACAGGGAACCTCCCTGAGCGCACTGAGAGAGACAGGGAACCTCCCTGAGCGCACTGAGAGAGACGGGGAACCTCCCTGAGCGCACTGAGAGAGACAGGGAACCTCCCTGAGCGCACTGAGAGAGACAGGGAACCTCCCTGAGCGCACTGAGAGAGACGGGGAACCTCCCTGAGCGCACTGAGAGAGACAGGGAACCTCCCTGAGCGCACTGAGAGAGACAGGTCACACTGCCTACGGTAACCACGCCAACCCACTCCAAACTCCACCGGTACAGGAGTGATGTCACATGACACAAACAAGCCCAACACCACTGCACATTTCTCCCCTCTCTCTCTCTCTCCCTCTCCTCTCTGTCCTGTCTCCTCTCTCCTCCCCTTCATTTGACTTATTTTTTTGTTAGTTGCAGGGGACAGGTAGCGCTGATGCTGGTTTTTTACACCGGTATTCAAACAAAGCGTCCCAGTCATCTCCATGATTGAGTGATATTCAATCAGACACAAACACAGGCATGCACACACATACATACATACAAGCACACACAGACACACACACGCACGCACACACTCACGCACGCACACAAGCACACGCGGACACACACACGCACACACGCACACACACTCACACACGCACACTAACATACATACAAGCACACACAGACACACAGACAGGCACACACACACACACAAGCACACACAGCTAGGCACACACACACACTCACGCACGCACACAAGCACACACACACACACACACACACACTCATGCGCACACACACACACACACACACACACACACACAGTTAAGGAGCTGTGGGAAGCATTTGAGTGGTTTAAATATGATCCCGTGTGAGTTCAGTCTGAGGAAGGACGTGGGCTCCAGACCCCGATCCTAACACTCCACACATGCGCCCAAATGGCACGACAGACATTCCTCTCCTCCTCGTAAAACGAATGGGGGAGGGGTCTCATCTCATTCTCCGCAGCCTTTACTGAAAATGCTTATTCAGAATTTTTTAACATTTTCTTTGGCTCGTACACAGTCTCGAGAGTCACGGTCTCGTTTTTCTGGTGCTGAGCCCGTTTCTCGGTGCGTTTCGACGGCGAGGCTCGCCGGCGTGTTTCTCTCGCGACGTCGTCTGCAGCAACGCCTCCTGGGGTTTCTCCCCTGAGCGAGCACCTCTCTGCTCACAATGACCAGGATTTAAAAAGGGGGGAGAGAAAGTAACGTCGCGTCAACGAGGGAGGGGGGGATTTGCAGTGTGTGGCTGCTGTTTTAAGGAGGGGGGGAGGGGGGTGTATTGGCTGTGTGCAGTGGGGCGCTGTTTTAAGTAGGGGGGTGGGGGGGTGTATTGGCTGTGTGCAGCGGCTGCTGTTGTCCAATGTTGGCGAGCTGAGAATTGAGATGCCTGCAGTCTAGCAGTGAGAAAAAAACCCTAGCACACCCCATCATCCAGCATCCCCCCCAACCCCCAACCCCCAACCCCCGCCCTTCCCCTCGTCTGGCTGCGTACCTTCAGAACTGCTGACCGAGCTCCCAGGAGAACCCCGGGCGCTCCGTTTTCATTCCTACACTCGAGAACGGAGAGCTGAGACCGCAGCTAAAACCATCGCCAGCTTCCCCGCTCCCAGTGTGGACCGGGACTGTCCAGTTTGGACCAAGAACGTCCAGTTTGGACCAAGAATGTCCAGTTTGGACCAAGAACTTCCAGTTTGGACCAAGAACGTCCAGTTTGGACCGGGACCGCTGTGAGAGCAGAACGGGGCCCTCTCGCTCTCTCACACCGCTGACCGCCGGACTGAGCGAGGGACCATGGGTAGAGATCGCCCCAGCAACGCAGCCAAGCACTAGCGCCTCAATTATTCCCCTTCACAAAACTGACCAATCAACCCCAAATACTTACTGCACACACACACGTGTATAAACACACACGTGCACACTCATTACACACACTCACACACACACACTCATTACACATACATCCACACACACACACACACACACACACACTCATTACACACACACTCACACTCACACACTCATTACACATACATCCACACACACACACACACACACACACTCATTACACACACACTCACACTCACACACTCCCAGACACACACACTCATGACACATACATCCACACACACACACACATACACACACTCATTACACACACACTCACACACACACACTCACTACACACACACACACACACACACACACACTCACACACACACTCACAGACACACACATACACACACACATACACACACTCATTACACACACACTCACAGACACACACACTCATTACACATACATCCACACACACACACACTCACAGACACACACACTCATTACACACACATTCACACACACTCACAGACACACACACACATACACACACACAAACACACTTACAGACACACACACAAACACACACACTCATTACACACACACACACACACTCACTACACACACATACACACACACACACACACACACACTCACTACACACACATACACACACACACACACACCCCCCCTTGCTCCGTCGGCTCCTGCTGTGTGAGGGGCTGGGATAAAGGGCTCTTTATGCCGTCTGTGGCCGGACAGGGAAAGGAAATCAGGAGTAAAAGCAGTGGAGTGAGAGCAGGGAGGCAGAGCAGCACATCTGGAGCTATTACAGCACTCTGCCTCCACGGCAACAAACCCCAACATTCCAGCACCGGCTATACAGCCACTGAGCCTCTGCAGTCAGCCACCCCTCCACCCCCGCATACACACACACACTCACACACACACACACACACACACGCATACACACACACACTCACACGCATACACACACACACACGCATACACACACACACTCACACGCACACACACGCTCACACTCACATATACACACACACTAACACACACACACACACACCCCTGCATATACACACACACATACACACACTCACGCAAACACACTCACTATACACACACACTCACACACACACTCACGCAAACACACTCATTACACACACACACATGCACACAAATACACACTCACTATACACACACACACACAATCACACACTCACACACACACACACTCACACACCTCATAATCACATGCACACACACACAAACACACACACACAATCACTTACACATGCACACACACATACACACACGCACACGTGCGCACATACACATCCCACACACTGGGCACGGGGAAATTAATGTGTTTCACTTCCTGATGACCTCTGACCTTCCACTTCCTGCTGCCCCCCCCCCCACCACCACCACCACCCCGCCAAAAAGCCAGAGGGAAAAAAGACGAACTCAGACGAATGAGAAACGAAAAAAAGAAAAAAGCTCCACCTCCTCTCTCTCTCTCTCTCTCTCTCTTTCCCCCTCTCGCCAGGGAAAGTTAGTTAACAGGACTCTGCCACGTCGATCCTGCGAGTTGGTGCTTAGCGTAGGGCTAGCGTTGGGCTGCTCTCTCCAGCTCTGTCTGAATCCCATTTTCCTCACACGGCGCGGCTCCCCGCCCTTCCCACACGGACCGGTGGACTTCTCACGAACAAAGGACACCATTTCTTTCTTTTAAGGGTTACCAAAAGGACTTCCAGCTAACTCGAGGAAGATGGGGGGGGTTCAGATTTTGGGGAGGCAGCTGGGATTGATGTGGGGGCTGCAAAGAAGGAAAGACCCCCTTTTTTTCCCACATAGCGGTCAGTTTCTGTTTCTGTTGCTGTTCTCCAATCTATCGAATGTGCCT
>NC_049214.1:23077058-23094558 GCF_013347855.1 Anguilla anguilla | reverse complement strand
ACATGGAGCACGGGACACTGGGGGTGGGGCGGTGCGGTGCATGGGGGGGGTCTACAGGGTGGGGGGGCAGCCAAACACCCAACAGCTGGGCTGCATCAGGGCACACCAACTTCAGAGAGAGAGAGAGAGGGTGGAGAGAGGGGGGTGGAGAGGGAGAAACAGAAATGTCAGAGTAAAGAGAAACTATTGATGTGTGTGTGTGTCGGTGTGTGCGTGTGTGTGTGTGTGTGTGCGCGCGCGTATGTGTGTGTGTGTGTGTGTGCACGTATGTGTGTGTGTGTGAGAGAGAGTGTGAGTGTATGTGGAGTGTGTGTGTGTATCTGTGTGTATGTGTATGTGTGTGTGCATGTGTGTGTATGTGTGTGTGTATGTGTGTGTGTGTGTAATTGTAGGTGTGAGAAAGCAGCAGTGTTGGGTCTGCACTGGCTCACACACTCCTCCTTCATTCATTTTTTCTTGGCTTGTTATGTGAGGCTTTTGGGCAGTCTGCTGGAATCAAAGGTCCAGGACGCCTGTTAATAGAAACCAGACACCCCCAAACCCCCTAGAAATCCACCCCCCCTCCCCCCGAAAAACTGCCCTCCCACCCCGCGCTACTTCGCCAAACCCAGCCTGCTAAAGGTTATTATTAGTGTCTGCACCTAGGGGGTTTCGGGGGGGCGGGTGAGTGGTTTTGGCATCCTCCCCAGGGATCTCCACTGTGTGTTTTACCTCCAAGGCCTGCACCACCTCACACTACAGCCAACAGCCAGAGCACCACCTCCACACTACAGCCAACAGACAGAGCACCACCTCCACACTACAGCCAACAGACAGAGCACCACCTCCACCCTACAGCCAACAGGCAGAGCAGCACCACCTCCACACTACAGCCAACAGGCAGAGCAGCACCACCTCCACACTACAGCCAACAGGCAGAGCAGCACCACCTCCACCCTACAGCCAACAGGCAGAGCAGCACCACCTCCACACTACAGCCAACAGGCAGAGCACCACCTCACACTACAACCAACAGGCAGAGCAGCACCTCCACACTACAGCCAACAGGCAGAGCACCACCTCCACACTACAGCCAACAGGCAGAGCAGCACCACCTCCACACTACAGCCAACAGGCAGACAGAGAGAGAGAGAGAGATCTTAGGTGTTACTCCTTTAGTAGGAGATAGGCCATATGAGATTGGACGCAGAGTGGGGTGGGGGTGGGGTTAGGGGTTGGGGGGTGGCTTTTGCTCACAGCAGCCTCCTCCCACACATGGTCCTCATTAGAGTGCCCCCACCAGCTAACCAGAGCCACGTCTGCCCCAAGCCCACCCCCCCACCACAGAAACCCACTCTTTATGAGGAGCAGCCGGGCCATCATGTGCATGGTTCTGACAGGGTGCAGGGCCGGTATGCACACGTGTGTGCCAGCTTTTGCCCCCCTGCCGAGCATGAGGCCCCCTCAGTCTCCCTCCCACCCCCCCCCCCCCGCCCCCCCCCCCCCCACCACCACACCCTAACCCCAACAACAAATCCAACCCTGCTCATGACCTCTGCTACTCAAATGAAGGGTTCCCTTCTAATGCATGTCAGCGTCACCCCAAAAATGATGTTCCGTATGGACTCCCCCTTCCCTCACCACACACACGTGCACAGAGACACACACGCGTATGCACATACACACGCAAACACACAGACACGTTGCTGCACCCATGTTCGGATGTTCAGGACGCAACAGCTCGCCTTTTAAAAGAGTGGTGGAGCGTTCTGGAATTCTCCCTGCCAAAGTGGCGACAGTGAGAATGGTGGGAAATGCCTTGAGGAACAGCCACAAAAACCAAAGCTCCATTTCATTTTTTTTTTTTTGAGGGGGATGGGGGGTGGAGGGGTGTTCCGCAGCTGGGGAAAAAATCATATGATGACGGTTTTAAAAACAGGGTTTAAAAAAAAAAAAACGCGCACAAATCCCCCTCATTCCCCTGCCAAAATGCATGACCTAATTCTATTTCTGTTTGGGAAAAATAAAATCAACCCGAAGATGAAAGACTGTGTGGAAACAAAATGCATAACTGCTGCATGACTGGAGCAAACTCGAGGCGCAAACAACCCTCCAGTTCCAGTAAAGAGAGACGGGATTTTCCTTTTCTACTGCTGCTGTCAGGCAGACACACAGACAGACAGACAGACAGACAGACAGACAGACAGACATTAACATGGAGTTGATGACAAAGTGTTTCCACAAACCTAAGGCAATAAAAATGTATTTGTGATGTATGATCTTCAATTTATTTGTGACCACGGCACTGAATAATGTACATAACTTTTTAATTTTGACGTTCAGGAGTGTTTGTGTAAATTCCTCTCACCTCAGATTAGCATTACATTGACATTACATTACAAATGAGCCATTTAGCTGATGCTCTTAAGTCCACAGCGTCTTACACTGAGTGCAAACAAAGAAAAATCCAAAATTCGTAAGTCAACATCCCCAGTAGTGATAAATGAGAAGCGTAATGTTCGGACCATAACACCTTGGCGATATCTAATCCTCTGTCACTGGAATGAACACGTGGAAGGTTTAGAAATACATTTTTTGGGAGTGGGTAGATAGAGGGGGAAGGTGTCGGAGGGGAAGTGGAATCAGGGTGGAGAAGGGGGAGGAATCAGGGCGCGTTTTCGCACTATTAGCCCTTCGGGCTTTGACAGGCGTAGCCTTTAAAGTTGAGTTTGGCACGTAAGACACCAGGAAGCACAATGACTTGTGCAGGTCAGACTATGGTTAAGGAGGTTAGCTATAACCTTTGACCCCAGGTTGGTGTCCCCTACAGACTCACCTCGTCGTCCTTGTACCAGGACAGGGATTCAGCCGTCAGGACAAACCAGTACTCCTTGGCTCCACCCTTCATGATGCCGATGTTGTTGATGGTCAGCCAGCCCTTCCGGATGACCTGGGGTGGGGGCGCAGGGGTCATGGAGGGGGGTCAAGGACACCCACGTAGAACAGCCCCAGCTATCAGTCACGCCTCACAACTAGACTGGACCCATTGACCCTTTATAGCTGCCCTGTATGTGTGTGTGTGTGTGTGTGTGTGTGTTTTAACATTATGTATGTTAATACAGGAACTGTGACTCAATGCTGCCTCTGGTGGATTGGGGGGTTACTGAAACACAATACACGCAGGGGATAACCATGTAAATTATTATTTGAAACCACTGCCTTTAACAACTGCAGTGGATTTATATTTCTCATGTAGACTGTGAGGGAAGGGAGGAAAAAAACACAACCAATTGAACATTTTTGTGTTAATTACCTCTGCGAATCTCAAATTAACCGATCCTCGATCCTGCTGTAGGAGAAGGTGGAAGTAGAGTTACAGCCTCATCTACACAGCAAGAGTGGGGGGAAGGCAAAGGATTATGGGAAGGCAGGTGCACACCAGCTCTGAATGACACCAGTCAACACTGGGCACTGGACTGTACCATTTTCAGAGATTGTGGGAGAGTTTTTGAGGGGACTGGACTATACCATTTTGAAAAAAGATTGATGGAGAGTTTGTGAGGGGACTGGACTGTACCATTTTTAAATATTGTGGGAGAGTTTTTGAGGGGATTGGACTGTTTCATTTTGAAAGAATACTGGGGGAGGGGGCAACAGTCCATCAGGGAAAGAAGCTAGCAGTGGTAGCAAGCTAGCTCTAGAGGAAGCTGCCAGTCTGTGTGTACACCGCCAATTTAACCTATAACCCCTGACCCTTGCCCTACAGCCTCATTCTGGTGCAGGAGGATGGCCGTGCATTGGCGAGGAGGGTGTGGGGCCATTTCGCATGTCACCGTGGAAACAATAGCGCATGACTTATCATCGCAGTGCATTAAAACACCCCTACTGATGTCGGGTCTTTACCTCTGAAGTAACCATGGTAAAAGGGCGCAGCAGTAGAATTTACAGAGCCATACTTGCAGCCAGAGGGTTTTAGGTTCAAGACCCACAGGTAACCGCTTGTTAGCTGTGCAGGCACTTGAACTGGAAGGCATGCAGGAGAAAAGAGTAGGCGATCCACTGTAAGTCACTCCCAGATAACAGAGACGGAGTCCTGATCTTGTGGTCCTGGTCTGGGCGTGTGGTCTTGAGGAACGCCCGTGGTCTCAGACAAGACCAAGTTCTCCCTCGCCGGCATGCTCGAGATAATAACCACTCCGCTCCACCATAACGTTGCCGCTGATTCACTGATCGCCCGTTTCGTTTGTTGTATACATTGGAGCCGTTTACCTCATGGCTGCCTAGCAACGTGGCGATAAAAGATAACCTAATGGCTCCCCAAACTGAAAGTAATTTGATTAATATCTGTCTACTAACTCGAAATTTAGCTGAACACAATCATGAATCACCAAAGTATGTATGCGTGATAGCTAGATTATCGTAGCCAGCCAGCTAGCTAGACAGCGGTTAATTTTACCAAAGCTAATGTTGCAGCAATCTAAGGAGGCAAGCAATAATATTGTCTTTATTACATAAATAAATAGTAGCTCTTTCTGTTCATAGCATTTTTACTGATGGTCTATGTTAGCTGTCTACTATAAATATTACAAGTCCTTTGCAAAGTTTTAAACCTGGCTTGTTAGGTACTTCTTTGATGCAAGCTCAGTGAAAAATTGGCTGCTATAAACATTGTGTTTTTTACGTTAGATCCAATTTATTTTCAGTTTTCTCTTGAATTTTCTGAGCCAGTCATAGTGAAATTCACATACAAAAACTTTAAAGAGGACTGTGCAAACAACAAATGGAGGGCAAAATTCGTTCAGCGAATTTTGAAGTACAACGGTCACTTTCACAACTAAAACTGACGAATAGGTGTTGGGGGTCTGGTCTGGTTTTGGTCTGGTCTCGGTCTTGACTCCAACTCTGCCAGATAAGGGCATCCCCTATGCAACTATGCAAAAATGATCTAACCTACAAAATACCAAGGGTCAATGGGCCTCTGTCTCAGTATCTTTAAAAAGGCAAACATTAGAAAAACACACACAGATACACACAGTCACACAAACACACACACACACACACACACACACACACACACAAACACACACAGAGACAGACAGATATACAAAAACACACACAGATACACACAGTCACACACACACACACACACACACACACAGGCTAAAGAGTTCTTCATCTCTCTCAAAGCTGTCCTTACTCCATAACACATGGCCGGTTTCCCCTTCTTTTTATCTCGCTCCGCCTAGCGCCCGGGGTCAGGGAATCGCTCGGCCTAAGATGATGGAGGCCAGGCTATTAAACGTCCAATAGCACACTGCGACCTCTCACAATAAAGCCCCCCTAACTCGAATGCCTATAAATAAAACAGGGAAATGTTTTTTGGTTTGCGTAACCTAGAAGCTATCTTGTGCTGACTCCAGACGTTTTTGTGGGCGTTCGTAAGATTTCAGTGGGGGGAAAACGAAGAGTCTCTCTCTCAATTCGAAAGCTCACAAGTACTCTTTAGCCACCTGCCCACTACACACACGCACACACACACATGCATGCATGCATGCACGTGCACACACGCACACGCGCACACACACGCATGCATGCATGCAATCACACACACACACACGCACACACACACGCACAAACACACACGTGTATACACACACACACACGCATGCATGCATGCACGCACACACACACACGCGCACACACACACATGAACACACACATGCACAAACACACACACACGCGCGCGCGCATGCATGCATGCACGCACACACACACACGCTACTCACCATTATCTCATCCTGAAGCGGGAATTTAGGTAACAACAGTTGCCAAGCGAGAGAAAGAGAGAGAAAGACACAGTGAGTGTGGAAAGTGCATGAAAAAATACACCTGAATATTCCTGATATTCCTTGGAATGTTCTGGGACCTGTTTGATGTAATCCCAGATCAGGGCGAATGGGAACAAGGGGAAGCCCGGTAGAACCCCATGGAAGATGCCAAGCCCCCAGGGAAACAGTAGTCATGGCAACACAGGGACCCTGAATCATTCCATAGTGCTCTCTATGCTATGATCACCATAATTAGCGCTTCATACATCTTCATAACAATGTTACTGATACCACTGCACTCAGTCATCCAGGGTCAGAGGTCATCTGGGAAGTGATACAGACACCTGCAGTGACCAGGGGTCAAACCATTACAATAATAATAATGTTTGCACACTTACTGTTTGCTCCAGCTCAGTTGTGTTTTACTACACCACAGGGCTGGTTAACACACTGATTTCACAGCCTTAGGAGCAAAAATGGAGGCACATTTTTTACTCCGCAACATCAACCGAAATATCCTGGAGCGTGCACACTTCCTGGTTACCGTTACCAGCTGAAGCGGTGACACAGCAACAGCGCCTACTGAAGTGCAAGGACCCTAGCATGAACCCCATTGGCTCCAGCGTTTCCCTCGGTCACGCCTCTTCATGAATATTTACAAAGCGTCACGCCGGAACTTATCACCATCCGTCATCAGCGGAGCGACAGAGCGTCCACTGTTTAGAACGCGGCGCCGGCCGTGTGATTGGCTAACAGACTCCGAGCTTCAGCAGCATTCTGAAACCCTGAATGTGAAGCGGCTGTTGGCGATCTGGTCAGCGGACGGAGTTCGCGGGGTGAGGAAGAGGAAGAGGAAGAGCCCGCGCACGGGGCAGGTATGGAAGACTCCACTGAGGCTTCTGCGTTTGACCCCGTCCCCTGTCTCCAACAAGACATTCGGTGGGACCAGCATGGCTGCCATGGGGTGGGGGTTGGGGGGGGGGGGTGATAGTCTGGGCACGGATACACTCCAGTGCACTAGGGGGCGCTCTGACAAGGTTTGCATACCTGATTCCCGGCGGCCTTCTTCTTACTCATCTGGCTGCTCCTCTGCTGAGCACTGCGGGCAGAAGACACGTCATTGGTCAGCTGCCCTGTTTCACAGGTCAGTGGCTTCAGTGCTGAGTTTACACACAGTAGCTACATCCAGGATATCTTGTGTATACTCATTTCTTTGCTTGGACTTCTGATTTTACCAGCTAGTCTATTACCTCTGCCCAACCATTTTGTCTGTTGGCTGAAAAAAACATTTCTTGTCTTACTGTAAAGCATCTTTGTGAGTGTCTCTTTAAAAAAAAAAAAAAAAAGCGCTATGAAAATAAAATTGATATTACTTTAGGGCAAGATCTCACTGCATCTCCCCAAGTCTCACGTGGACAGAGCATAATTTTGGTACGCAGCGGCAAGTTTCAAGGACACCCTCCCTGGAAACAGCATACAAATACTGCAAAGGACTTTGTGCTGTTAAAGACATTAGCAACAGCTTCAGAGGCAGTAACGTTTGTTCCATATGGGAACAGTAGACGTTTGGATTCGTGACACGGCAACATTTCCGAAAGCCAAGAGCTCCCCGTTGAAAGTGAGAGGGGCGTCTTTTTCCTCTAGGAAATCTTCGCACGAGGCGGCGAAGGCTTTTGTGGTGTCGTATGAGTGAAAGCGGGGGAGGCGGACACTTGCTTGGCAAACCCGATGAAATCCTCATGATTGGTGTTCATGTAGGCCAGCTCAATGTCAATCAGCAGCATCACCTAGCAACGAGAAGAGAAGTGTCTGAGTGTTGAAGGCCTCCCCCCTTGTCTTTAATGGCGGGTGAGAGGCCGGGGGTGTTGTGGGGGTACCTGGTCCTTGGTGCGACTCTCGCGGTCTCTGATGTGTTGCGTCACAATCCTCTCCATCTCCTCTCTCAGCATGGGGTACTGGGCCAGCTGGGGGGAGGGGGGGACAGAACAGACTGGTGGGTGTGGGAGGGGCTGAATGTACTGACCAATCAGAGGTGCCACAGTGTGAACACCACTGTCACAGGCACCTTACGCACACTTGCGCACCCACACATTCACATATGCACCCACACATTCGTGTACACACGTACACACACACACATGCACTCACACATTCGTGTACACACGTACACATACACGCACCCACACATTCGTGTACACACATACACATACACACGCACTCACACATTCGTGTACACACACACACACACCAACACATTCGTGTACACACGTACACACACGCACTCACATTCGTGTACACACGTACGCACACACACGCACTCACACATACGTGTACACACGTACACACGCACAAGTGTGCTCACACATTCCTGTATACACATACACACACTTGCACATTATCACACACATGCACAGACTCGTACACCACAACACCCACATACCAAAACACGCAACGTACAAATACTCAGTAAACCACAACAAACACCCACTCACATAATGTAGCACAACACACACACACAGACACACACACAAACGCAGCGCATCGCAGACACTGTACCAACAAGCCAACAGACCCAGGTAAAGATTTTCTCTGCGAAAAAGGGGACAGGGAGGATGGCGAACAGCGAGGTCACAGTGCATCGTCCCCGTCCCGCTGCAGAAGAGACCGCCCCACCACCAGCCCCAACCCGACAGCACGGGGCACAGGGTCTGCGATGCAGCTGCGCTAATCGCGACGGCCTTTACAAACGTACTCGGTGCTCAGCACAGCTGTGTTAATCACGACAGCGTCACGTTACTGTGCAGACTCAGGGGGGCAGGTGGGTAAAGCAAAGTGACTGGAAAGCATGCACACGTCCAGATAAACAGCGCCAGTTACAATGCATCTGCAGCTTTACTGCGGGCACCAGAAACACATGCAGCTCCGAAGACCTGAGACTCTGAAGGTGAGATGGGTATTCTCAGAACTTTGTGGTTTTATAAAAGATAACACCCAAAATCTACTCTCGAGAATGTAAGAAAAAAAGTGTAGTTTGGCTAAGCCTTTAGACCAGTTTGCTTTTCTATAACATAATAGCAAAACTCAGGTCATTAGTCATCTGCAAAACATGTCTACAAAGCAGCAGTCAATCGCATTTGACTGCAGCAACGGTAAGCAGTGAATAGTTGAAGCAGGTACAAAAATCACACTGCTGAATAAACTGCTTTTAATCTTCAATCAATTTTTAAAAATGCACCGTCGGTCAAAAACAAAATATTCGCAACACAAAACAGTACATAAATAGATAATCGAGTCGTCAAGATGCATTGGAACTTTAGGCCTGTATGACATCACACGCTTGGGCTGCACTCAGCCAATCGAATTTCTCGGCCTTGTTCATCTGCAGATTTAAAAAAACTTTTTTTTTTTTTAAAACCTGACAGTGCTGGGATGCCATGGCGACACGCATGCAGAGGCGGAGTCATGGGCAGGGTGAAGGTATAAGAGAAGCGCTGTCGGTTAAACTGGCAGCGTCAGCGTGGAAGGTGGGCAGGCGTGCATGCGGGTGAACAGACAGACGGGCGGAAAGAATGTTGCATGCAGCGAGCAGTAAGGAACGGAGAGAGGGAGAGAGAGAGAGACGGTGCAGAGAGAAGAGGGGAGGGTTAGGGTTAGGGTTAGGGTTAGGCAGGGGAGGAATCCGGAATTCTTCGACACACAGAATGACCTCCTGTGGATTTTTTTTAACCGTTCAGAAAGAAATAATAGAAGAGGCTGCTGCTTCATTTAGCCACCACACCCTCCACCCCCACCCCCACCCCCTCCTCCTTCCTTAGACCTGGAGCTCAAAGCGTTTGCGCCATTCTACAGAGGCGTCGGATTGATTCATTAAGAGAAAAAACAACGTCATAGTTTCTCATTTTTTTATCAGCTGGATTTAAACTAATAAAGCGGTCGGGAGTTGAGGATTAGTGAGATTACGGTACAGAAGAACTTTGTCGTTGCAGTATTCCGTGGTTACCTAGCCCCTGTGTACAGTGGCCTGCAGTGGACAAAAAGGCCCAAGAGGATGTTATTTTGACCTGTGTCCTGACAGCTTCCGGTCTGGCCAAGCGTTACAACCGGGGAAGGAGATTTTAGCCTTGTAACCATGCTTAAACCCAGTGGCGTAGCTAGGAATTCGGGGCCCCCTGAATGAGTATTGCCAAGCTGTGGGCCCATAGAATCGTCACCACCGTTCAGCCCACTAG
The DNA here is from genome assembly GCF_013347855.1 of Anguilla anguilla. Taxonomy (NCBI): domain Eukaryota; kingdom Metazoa; phylum Chordata; class Actinopteri; order Anguilliformes; family Anguillidae; genus Anguilla; species Anguilla anguilla. The sequence continues at coordinate 23,084,522 of NC_049214.1, read as the reverse complement.
CGAAAGCCCTGTTTACACCCAGGGCAACAATCGACCATCAGAAAGGTCTTGCTCAACCCATGAAGAAGAGCACAGAAAACTCATTAGCTTTCAAATATCTGTCTTTACCAGAAAACACAGCATCTCACATCTGATCCCAAAGACACACCACGTCCACAAAGATTTGGAAAAAGGGTCAAAATCCAAAGGAGGGCAGTTTGCTACTTCACACCCTTGCTTGGTACAGAAGCAAGGCTCCTCGGGACAGAGTCACAAAGTAAATGAAGGGATGAAAATGAAACGCAGAGAGAAAGAAAGAGAGAAAAATAACTGGGGGGGGGGGTGCGTATGTTAGTCAGTGTGTGGGACATGACCCCCCACCCCCCATATGATCAAATCAGTTTGAATGGAAAGAAGTAGGTTGAACCAATGAGGAAAACGAAGAGTTAGACAACCATGTGACTGAACTGGCAAAAAGTACACAGACATAAGGGGAAAAACTGACTGAACTAAAATGGCTGACGAGAATAAGAGGTCAATGAGAATAATTTAGCATGCCTGTTAAAATGTTAACATATAAAATAGGACTATTGGACTATTTTGGCCAACGACTTTTGAACGAAAAAACACAAATATCCGAACCGAAACAGGATGACAGAAATCAAAACTAATGATCATGTCAATAAATATAATGGTAAGGATAGACCGATTTTGGGCTGGACCAAAAACTCTTGAACTGTACGTAAGAGAGAGCAAAGAGAAGAAAAATCCACTCCCTACACACTTTGGTGCGACGTACATTTTTATAACCCACATCTGTGTCAACATTAAAAACGTTACCTCCATAATCAAACAGCTGACGATGTATTTTAGTGTTCAGGTCTGTGAGCACGTGAGCTGAAAGCTCCAAAACTAACAGCCCTGCTGTATGCATACACTGCAAGTTAAAATACCCTATACTGAGTGTTTATTTGTTCTGGTCTGGAATAACTCCTCCCTTAGCCGCATAAGCCAAAATCCTTTTGCAAAAATGTTTGTTTGGACAGGAACAATGTGCCTAAGAAGCAAAGCACCTATTCAGTGGAATGCACGTTTTTGTCACCCCTGGTCAAATTCCATGTTTTTTTGATTTTCCATGTGAACAGACGTTGACGCGACCTCTGCAGGAAACACGGTTAATGCACCTTCCAGTTCATTTGATAATACCTTTTTTTTAGAAGAAGGTCTCATATTTAAGTTTGTACCCTGCAGAGGTTCCTTCACTTTGAGATTCAACAAAACCAGAAACTTGACAAGGGGTGCCCAAACCTCCACATACCACTGTGCATAGGTACCTTACTGGAACGAGCATTTTTTCCAAAATGCCGTGTGACACACACAAAATGTCCATCTAGTAATCAGAAGGCACGCACAAGAAAAACCCCACAAAGTCCCACAATGCACTGCATGGAAGAAACCAAAGAACAAAAAACTCTTCAACGGAATGTCTGATCAGAGAGTAACGGGTGAGAAGCCTGGTTTTAAAAACGGTGAAAAAACGAATGAAGAGACAGATAAAACATTTTAAAAACCGTGGAATGGGCAATGAGATGGCAACACAAATGAACACAGTGAAAATTAGGTATTGACTAGCTCATAATTATTTTCTTCTTTTACTCATTTAAAAAAGTCTGAGACCTGGATTATGCCAACATTTGTTCTTAACTTTGAAATAAATGAAATTGTTATTTTTAGTGATAACTAATATAAATATGTCTAACTTCATTGATGATTTGGGAGGGCCTGCCACACTAGATAAAACTTTGCTGTTATAAAATACAAAACTGTAATTGTTATGTATGAATGTATTACAACCATCGCAGCTGAGAGATATAAATTTACAAGTGTGAAAATGTGGAACATATATTGTAATTTTTAAAACATGCAAAATATTGAAATTATGGCCACATAGTACATACAGTATATGCATATATAGTAGAATACATGATACTTCAGATAATAATATATTCTAAAATAGATGCATCATGTGTTAGACAATTATTTATTTTTGATCAAATGTGTGTCCTACTATCTTCTGACATCTATTAAAAAATACATTCCTCACATTTTGAATTTTAGATTTTATTGTCTCTCGAATTCATTTCATGCTCTCTACAAGAACAAAGAGGGAGATTCCCCTTCTTACTTAGCAGGGAACCGTCTTCATTTATTTTGTTTTATCTTTGTCTTTTGGTTTTGATTTTCTAGGAGTCCAGCCATCGGTCTACCCCCACCCCGGTGACGGTCTGAGACGGGACGGCGAGAGGAGGGCGGGGCTTCGGTTCCCAGTTACCTTCTCGCTACACTTTCGGATGGTGGAGGTGAGCTCGCTCACGACCATATCTATACACTTCAAGCACGGCTCCTTCACTTTTTGGATCTGTTTTTTCACTATGGCTTCAAAGGCCAAGTCTGGGGTAAACAAGCCTGTCCTGCAGGGGGCGCCAAGCGGCAGGGGGCGAGAGAGAGATGGGGGAGAGAGAGGGAGAAAGAGGGGGAGCAAAAAACAGGAGAGGAAGAGAAGGAGAGGGAGAACGATAGCGAGAGAGACACGAGAGGGCCAGACAGAAGGATGGAGCAGGAATATAAAACAGAGCAAAAGGAGACGTCAAGGTGAAAGAACAAGAGAGAGGGAAAGAGAGAGGGAGAGGAGGAGAGAGAAGGGGAGAGAGGGAGAGGGAGAGAGAGGGAGAGGGAAATGGAGAGAGAGAGGGAGAGAGAAGGGGAGGGAGGGAGAGGAAAAAGGGAGAGACAGATGGGGTAAGAGGGAGAGGGAAAAGGAGAGATAGAGGGAGAGGGAATGGGAGAGAGCGAGAGACACAGAGGGAACAGAGTGGAAGGGGGAGAGGAGAGGAAGAAGGGAAATAAACAGCACACAGGGGAAAGAAAGGCAGGTGAGACATTTGGTATCTCCATTCTACAAACAGGGCCAGCCCGCGCTCCGCTCTCTCCCCCCAACTGAGCAGGACCCCCCCCCCCCCCCACATGGGAGAGAGAGAGAGACCTGGGCCTGCCGCTCTGATGGCCAACAGCTGGCAGCTGTGCTTCCTGTGACTCCGGCCGTACACCCGCGAGGCTGACACCCCCCACACACCCCCAACACCCCCTCCCCCTCCGCCCGCCCTCTGTCTGTCCCACAGCACCAGCACCTCCCCCCCCATCCCACAGCTCATTACAGACTGCAGTGCTGATCTCTCACAACATTCCAGTCTCCATTACTCTGTTCCCACAAAGCTCTAAATCTGCTCCAGACCCGGCTGCTCAGCCCCCTCCCCCCCCCAACCCCACCGCGGGGTGTACAGCGCCCAGTCACGGCCAGGCGTCTGGATGCCGGGAGCTCTAACATGGCTGCAGGGCCCAGCGGCAAGGATGCAAACACCTAATGCTGGAGTTCATTAATAACAAACTACAAAAACACTGCAAAGGACTACAATTCCCAACAGCCACTACTTGCTCTTGAATTCACACCTCCCACACTGGACTGGAACAAGCAGTCGCATGCCACGTATACTGCCACACAATTGGCCGAACCTTTCAATGTTTAGTGATGACCACAAATGGCTTAATCTCCCGGAACAGAAAGCCAGGTTGTTCAAAACTTGATTAAGACCGATCATAAATGGAGAAAGAATATTTAAGTGAGGGTAATGCAATTACAAGTAGTCTGACAGGTTCCATACAATCCTGTGATCTGCCATTCAACTTTTTTTTTTAAATTCCAATCGGCATCTGGGACCAAAAGCCATTCTTTTTCTAAACGCAGCCAGTGTGGGCCCCAGCATCCAGACACCCCCAATTCCACACAGCAAGCTAAGGTGGGCATGCCTGGCCAGCAGTACATCAAAACCCCCCGTTCGAAGCAGCTAATACACTCCCCCAGGCTCTCATGCATCCCCCCCCACCCCACCCCGACCACACCCCCGCTGCCCAGCGAGGGCAGGGGTGGAAGGTGGGTAAGGTAGAGGCTCGAGGGTTACAGAAGGCGGGAGCTGGGGGGGGTTCGAGGGGGCTAGCTGGAGACCCCCCCTCCATTGCTTTTACCTTCTTGGTACACTGCCTAACGGTATTGACTAGCTCAGAAATGACCATGTCCACACATTTCTGGCACGGCTCTTTGATCTTCTCGATCTGCCTTTTCACAATGGTCTCAAAAGCCATGTCCGGGGTGAAGAGGCCAGTTCTGTCCGGCACAGAGGAGAGCCACGCCCAAACGAGGGGAGGGGGGGGAGGCATAGGGGAACAAGGAAGGAGGGTCGAGCGAGAAAGAAAAATGTTAATCGAACAGAAGCCCCCCCCCCCTCCCCGACAGAAAAAAGCATTATACGAAAACACATAACGACAATGACAGTAACGACAAACAAAGCCTCCAGAAGAGGAGCGTTCATACTCATCTTCCATTCTGCACTGACTGCATGTGGTGCAGCTCAGAGAACCAAGTCTCACCTCGCAAATCCTGGCCATAAAATGAACCAAGTGATGGTGCTGCGGCACTGCACAGCCCTCCACCATAGAATACAGGATCTAGAATTGGCGTTCTGTTAACGTTATGTCTATGGTGTTCACATAACAGACGCTGTTCTCATTCATCGGAACATACGTGTGCCGTGAGGTCATGTGACTGCGGTACTGACTCAAACCTGCGCAGGTAAAGAACACCTGTTGGCATGACATGCGTGACACGGGATGTAATATTCTGACCATGTTGAAAATAAACAAGTAGGCCCAGGTTTTTTCAGGTCTCCACTCAATAGACTTCTGACTCATTCTGCCTTCACCGTGGACTTGAACAAAGTGAAAGGTCAGGAAATGGCAGCTTATGAAAGGACTGGCAACATCTCTGAATGGAAACCCGGAGAATTTCCATAATGGCGTGAGTAACTCCCGCCGTGTGACCACACCGCTTCGGGGGCCTTTGAGACAGGCCCCCGAGCAGCTTCAGCACCTCTACCACCGTTCGCGTGAAAGCTCTGGGTCATTTCAGCTGACCCCACATTCTTTCAAGAAACAAAAAAATTTAAACGAAAGAGGGTGAAACAAACGCAGAGGCAGCTTCAGGTGCACCTGCTCTCAGACCACGGCTCTCCTGAGAGGTAGCCAAGCGACCTGCGGCAGCAACTCAAAAAATCTGCTTCCCCACTTTGAGTTATGGGGCTCCAGTCACCGCCCAGAACAGGAAAATCTCCCCAGCTCTCACAGGACCAGACAGACAGGCAGACGCGGACGGACAGACGGGGCGAGTTTTGATCAGAATCATCGGCCACACATTCTGCAGCTAACCGAACATTCTGCAGATAACCGAACATTTGGCAGCTAACCAAACATTCGGCAGCTAACCAAACATTCGGCAGCTAACCGAACATTCAGCAGCTAACCAAACTTTCAGCAGCTAACCGAACATTCTGCAGCTAACCGAACATTCTGCAGCTAACTGAACATTCTGCAGCTAACCAAACATTCAGCAGCTAACCGAACTTTCAGCAGCTAACCGAACATTCTGCAGCTAACCGAACATTCTGCAGCTAACTGAACATTCTGCAGCTAACCAAACATTCAGCAGCTAACCAAACTTTCAGCAGCTAACCGAACATTCTGCAGCTAACCAAACATTTAGCAGCTAACCAAACATTCGGCAGCTAACCGAACATTCGGCAGCTAACCAAACATTCAGCAGCTAACTGAACATTCGGCAGCTAACCAAACTTTCAGCAGCTAACCGAACATTCTGCAGCTAACCAAACATTCAGCAGCTAACCAAACATTCGGCAGCTAACCAAACTTTCAGCAGCTAACCGAACATTCTGCAGCTAACCAAACTTTCAGCAGCTAACCAAACATTCAGCAGCAGCAGAATAAAGCTGTCAGTTTAGGGCCGGGGGTTCTGACTCTGAGGTTAATATTGGGGGAGTAAGTCAGACAGCAGGACAGACAGCCAGACACACAGACACACAGACACACAGACAGAGTGGGACAGCAGGGGGGGTTGGGGGGGCCCCAGTGTGGGGTGGGACTCAGAGACAGCGGGACAGACATGCCTGATTCCATGAATGTTCTTGATGGCGTAGCTGATCTCCTTGCGAAGCTCCTTCTCATTAAACTCCATCTGGAAACAAGAATAAAAACCACTGAGAATAAGTACACACACACACACACACACACACACACACACACACACGCACGCACGCACGCACACACACACACACACACACACACACACATACGCACACACACACGCACTACACTTACATACACATAAACACACACAGTACTTACACACATGCACTACACTTACATACACATAAACACACACATACACAGAGTACTTAAAAACACACATGCACTACACTTCCACACATATACAAAATATACACAAACACACAGACACTCACATTCGACATACACATATGCACACACATAGTACAATTACACATGCATTACACTTGAACACATACACACACACTCACACACACAAACACACACATACAAACACACAGACACACTCACGTCCATAGACATCAGTGCACACACACACACACACACACACACACTGACACTGACACTCACACACACACAGACAATAGCTAAAGCTGGCCATTCAAAATGATTTATCAAAGTGCACCAGTGACAGGCTTTAGGGACCGCGATCATCTGTTTGCAATGACTGGCCGATCTAAGCCAATCAGAGCGCTCCTGGCCTGGAGGGCAGAGTGACTCATTGGCCCAGATGAGTTAATTAGTGTCAGCATGCGGCAGTCAGAGTGAAGAGGTTTCTGAGACACACTTGTCCCATTAGCATCACTGAACCATAAGATTGTGTAATGGCGTACCATATAAATCACCATAACAACGATGATTACTGCTGTTACAGCTGTAGATAAGTGCTTTGACTGGTTACCGTGTAAAAAGATTTCTTAAGGAAATATGAGCTACTTATTGCTAAGTCAGCCATCACAAAGCATGGTCTGTGCTAATGAATGATTCAGTTATTAGAGTCAGACTTAATTCTGGTACTATATATAGCGGTTATTTAAATTTTAGAAAGCAAATTTATGGAGTAAATTGATAGATTTGCTACATAATCCTCCTCCAGCAGCCATAAAGCAGCGTAAGCATTTATGATGGGATAACTCGGTATAAAGTCAGAGCAGTGCATCTTGGGAAGGCGCAGGGCTTCCTCAGTCTAGGCGACGCAAACCCGACCCAACCGCAGAACATCCTGCACCCCTCCAGACAGAGAATTTCATTGTAGACGTGGGGAGTCTTCCTTTTCTCTTTTTTTCAGAGACGGAGGGAACAGAATGTTTTAGTCATGAAGCCGCCGCTAATGGTCCTGCAGGAGCCTCAGTCTGGACCTATGACTCACACTCCCTCTCCCTCTCCCTCTCTCTCTCTCTTTCTCTCTCTTTCTCTCTATTTCTCTTTCTCTCACCCTCCCTCCCTCTCTCTCTC